>NW_027170711.1:145000-150000 GCF_036898095.1 Palaemon carinicauda
TTTTATATTTCTCTGATTCTTACCACTAGAGAGGCTGGGAGAATATAAGGAAAACCAACAATGGGCATGAATATGGGCACCCCATAAAAGGGAGGCACTGCTGGCTAAGCTCTACATACTCTCTTCCATTTCAAGCCCTTGCTATTTTATACATTACATAAGGTTATAAAATTTAGGCTCATGTAAGCAAGGCTAGACTAGCCTAAGTTACGCTAAAACCAGCAAGGCTAGGCTAGATAAGGTAGGGTAAAAACTTATCATCTTCAAGCTACTGTATTCAGCTAAGGCTATGCTTGATTAGATAATAATATCCTATTTCACTTAAGGTATCCTAGGTTCAGTTAGGTTAGGTATGCTTAGTTATATAAGTTTATCTGGGTAAAAATATCCTATTTTAAGGTAGCCTAGGTTTAGTTAGGTTAGGTATGTTTAGTTATATAAGTTTATCTGGGTAAAAATATCCTATTTTAAGGTAGCCAAGGTTTAGTTAGGTTAGGTATGCTAAGTTATATAAATATATGTGGGTAAAATATCCTATTTAAAGATAGCCTAGGTTTGGTTAGGTTAGGTAAGGCTATCTAGTATTTTTTAAGGTCTTTAGGGAACTATCAGGTTAGGTTATTTATCATATAACCAAGTTCTTGTTGGGCATTATATAAAACGACATTAGGTATGCTATATGGTCCTGAGGTAATCCAATAGAAATGAAAATAAAGGCAATGTCTACTGCATATGGCTCTATCATGTTCCTTTAAAGGAACATTCAGTTTTTGGGTTCATTACTCTTTCGTATGTACCATAAATTGATAGAAAATTTGAGAAATCAAATGAAATGAGAAATAATGATTTATATATGGTCTCACAATTGGGCTAACCTATATTTTCCGTTATTTTTCGTGTTATCCTGTACACCTTGTAATCACATTTAAGAGTAAATCTAACTGAAAATGGAAATGGTTGTCACAACCTCTGATACAATTATATGATCAAAGGCTTGTGTCTTTATAAAGTTTAGCTCATCTACGCCTATTGAATGTTACTATAAGTCGTCTCATAAACATTAAATGATCTTAATTAATGCAATAGTTTAAAATTCGTAGCAATTTCCATTTCCCATGTTGTTTACAACCATGACGTCATAGAAAAATATATTCAGACAAATGGAGTTTGTCATTTTGACGATAGAATTCATTCCTTTATCTTGAAGAGTTTTGACATGCAAATTGGGAAGCTAAAATCTTAAACCTTTAAAATTCAGTTATGAAATATATTGACAAAATTTTGACATAATCAAATCACTGTTGGTCGTTTAACTGATCAGCAAAAATAGAAAAAATGTAAGGAATTTAGCTGTTTGGATATTCTGTGTATATATATATGTATGTATATATATATATATATATATATATATATATATATATATATATATATATATATATATATATATATATTATATACATAACATTATGCTAGCTTAATAATGTCAAGTAATATTTATTTTGTCATTTTCGTGTAGTTCCCTCTTAATTGTACTTTCATAGCATTTACTCTGTAATCCTTGTTTGAACTGTGATTTTGTTTGTATTTAGCCCTCCTTGCTGGAGGGAAGTTTAGTCTTCTTTGGAAGTTAGAATTTGTATTAACTTTAGCTTCACTAGTGCTGTGGAAGTGTTAAGGATTACTCTCTAAGGATCGGCAGTATTTTGTAAGTTTCCCCTGCTAGAAATTTTATTTTATGGCATTACTGTATTGTATTCGCGTTTTTCGTTTGTGATAGGTGGTGTTTTGGTATTTGTATTTACATGGCTTATTTGTATATAATTTTCTCTATCCCAGAGAATGGTGACACCCTTTAGTTCAGTATCTCTGAAGTGCTAGGGTCGAATTACCCAGTCGTCTTAACTATTTAACCATGCCGGTCAAGAACCTCTAGGTTGCTTATAAGGAGTACAAGCTAATTAATGAACACTATTGAAGTAATCTTCGGGCTTTTTGAAAGGAACAAAATAGTGTTGAATATGCTCATTTGATTAACAACTTTGCCGAGTATGTTAAATCGGCCCAGACTGATACTTGAGTAAAGGAAGTGTTTGACCAACTGTAAGAGATATCTCATTAAACCTTAAGGTTTTATAATGTAAAGGAATTTTAAATAACTTTACACACTTGGATGATTTTGTAAACCATAGACTAGTTTGTGAATCTCCTAATTAAATTCTACGAAGATAGTATTTCCAGTGAAAATGTTTTAACATTGCCACTTGATGGAATTAAATTCTTACTACCATAGTAGATTGACTGTAATTCTGACCTTCTAATCTTGGACGATTAATACATTTAAAAGGTCCCCAGCGTGGTAGGTATGCTGTTATTAAGTTTGATATTTTATTTCAGATGTACCTCTACCTCTACCTTCGCCTGTGGCTTCGCACATGGTATTGAAGCCTGGGAATATTCCAGTCTATTGGAGGGAGTCTATACAATTACCTTTAAAGACTGAAGCTATGAAACTTTTATCTAGTTTTTATAGGGAATGAGTTGGCAGAACAGTGACACCTCCTGTTTCTCGCCCTGCATCCTCGTCCAAAACCAGTTAAGTGTTTTTGTGTATTACTTACATAATCGATGTTGGAAATTCCATTTTTTAATATTAAAAGGATTATATTAAGTATTCATGACAGATATTGCTTTTGTCAAACATTAGCAATTCATGACAGAAATTGCTTGTCAATTATTTACATAATCGATGTTGGAAATTCCAGTTTTAATATTAAAAGGACAATATTAAGTATTCATGACAGAAATTGCTAAGCTTCTTTCTGTAATCTGTAGGTATTATTTCAATACTGTTCTTCCCTTTAAAATTACAGATGCTGTTGCGACCTTTCAACGTTTTTCTTTTTCAGATAGTTTGTTATTGATGACCTTTGTTGCACACAAAAAGTACGGGATGAAGCATATCGATGGAAGTGTTTCTTCCCCTTAAGGTCAACCTTCCAAAAAAATTACCAAATGTCTTGTAACTTGGCTCATGATGTTAGGAGCGGAATGATTACACCAAATGATGCTTACGTTACATACCACTAAGAATTGTCTACTCCTATAAAGACTGCAGTGCATGGTGTTATTGGTATGGCTGGATTAATCAGAGGGCCTGTCCGAACATCTCTGAAGTTGCTGCACCTAGATTATCAGCTCTTAGACTGAAGTGGACACGGGATTATCAACGTGCCTAGCTTCAAAAGCCTTTTTGAAGTATGTTGAAGGCACCTGAATTCGACAAGCTGTTTATTATAATAATGATGTGGGTGTAGGAACAGTTCTGCTGCTGACTAAAAAATTTATTTAATTCGCCCAGTTTTTAGTTCTTAAAATACTGAAGCCTCTTCTGTTCCTAGAGTATAGTGGGGAAGGTTTGGGCTTTCTATCATATTCTTAAAATTAAATTTATATATTTAATGTATAAATAATTATTTCATTGTATGAAGTTTTTCTGACTAATCCATTGTCTTTTGCAAGTAAAATCTAAAAAAAATTAAAGGCTAACTGTGACCTACAGCACTTTAACATTGGGATATTTCATATGAAAAATCTAACTTTATTGCAGATAGACATTAAAGATGTCTTAAGATTGTTTCCGTATGTAATTCTTGGTGTATAAAGATACTTGCATATTTTATTACTTGGATCCATAATGCTGTCCCCTGAGGGAAGTTAAGAAATATTGATAACTCTGGGTTCTTAATTGTTCCACATTATGTATTCTCATAAAATTTACTATGATTGTTTGAACTGTTAGTTTGTCAATTGTGCTGGGGTACAATTTGCTCCTTGGGTTGTAATTTGTTTCAATAGTATTTTTGACGTTACTTTGTTCTAATCGTTTAGTTTAGTTTCGTTTTAGTATTTCTTTTTTCAAATAAAAAGATGGTTAAACTTCAGGTTTTTCTCTCCTTTATGTACCAAATCCTATTAGAGGACAGTCTCTCTGGTCATTATTGTTACCAGAAGAGTAACAATACACTATATACATTTATGTACGTAAGTATATATCTGTATATTTATACCAGAAGAGTAAAAATACACTATATACATTTATGTACGTAAGTATATATCTGTATATTTATATACACTTCTTTCACTACTCTTCTCGAAAATGTTTTCAGCAAACCTGATGAAGAGTTAGAGAGGATCATTGGCCAGAAGAGTAACAATACACTATATACATTTATGTACGTAAGTATATATCTGTATATTTATACCAGAAGAGTAAAAATACACTATATACATTTATGTACGTAAGTATATATCTGTATATTTATATACACTTCATTCACTACTCTTCTAGAAAATGTTTTCAGCAAACCTGATGAAGAGTTATGAGGATCATTGGCCAGAAGAGTAACAATACACTATATACATTTATGTACGTAAGTATATATCTGTATATTTATATACACTTCATTCACTATTCTAGAAAATGTTTTCAGCAAACCTGATGAAGAGTTAGAGAGGATCATTGGCCATCAGTGGACTCTTAGATGGTAGAAATGGCCCTTAATCCCATGCAGCCCTTTAGTGGGAGAAGGGTGCGAAGAGTCTCTTCTAGTGAATAACTTTTAGTTTAAAAATCGTTAAGCTTAGCTTTATGGAAATTACCAGTCAAATTTTATGATGGGGAAATAAGAGCAGCGTTTGGCAGTTATGGTAAAATATGGCCTGGATATGTGTGCACTCATTGAAAAACTGACTGGAATCGAAAAAATAAAGGCTTGGATGGAGGAAAGTGGTTGCTATCTAATGGGAGAGAGCATGGCACTCCATACCAGTTAAGACCATAGAGGTTTTTATTTTCCCAATGGATGGAAATGGAAACTAGTTTATGGTAAAAATAGTTTTTTTTTGTTCTGAAACTAGTTATTATATTGAATAACTATTATAGTACTCAGATTTTTGCCTTGGTACATATACTGAAGAATGGTGTGATATTTAAAACACTT
>NW_027170711.1:155000-162500 GCF_036898095.1 Palaemon carinicauda
TGTGAGAAATCAGACTAAAGTCTCTCACTATCGTGAATTCACAGTGCCCAGTGTGGTGATGAAAATGGCCAAACACTAGGCATGACTAAGGACATGTCTGAGGCTTTGTCCGGCAGTGGATCAGAAACGGTTTAATGCTGTTGTATAATACACACACACACACACACACACACACACAACAAAAACCATTATCTGATACAGATTGGGTGTTGAACAAAAATCAGTGCTGGAGGAAACCTGCTATAAAACAGAACTGAAAAAGAATCACTCTTTTGGAATTAATGTTGGAGACAGTTATGTAGAACGATTGTTGGAGACAGTGATGGAGACAGAAAGTTGGAGATAGTGATGAAGACATATTGTTGGAGACAGTGATTGAGAAAAAAATGTTGGAGGCAATGATGGTGTAAGATTGTTGGAGACAGTGATGGAGAAAGATTGAGACAGCGAGGGAGCAAGATTGTTGGAGAAAGTAAGAGATAAAGATTGTTGGAGACAGTGATGGAGAAAGATTGAGACAGTGAGGGAGAAAGATTGTTGGAGGTGGTAAGAGATAAAGATTGTTGGAGACCATGATAGGGATAGAATGTTGGAGACAGTGAGGGTGAAAGATTGTTAGAGTCAGTGAGGGAGAAAGATTGTTGGAGACAGTAAGGGATAAAAATTGCTGGAGACCATGATGGGGATATATTGTTGGAGAGAGTGAGGGTGAAAGATTGTTAGAGTCAGTAATGGAAAAAGATTGTTGGAGTTTCTATTGTAGATTATTAGAGTTATGAAAGACTGGGAGACTCATAAAGATTGTTGGAGAAGGAATCTTATGGAAAGAATAGAGAGGCAGTGTTGGAGATAGACTTAAAGATGGTTGGAGGTCTATTGATGAAGACGAACTGTTCGTGAAAATATGGTAGGGAAAGAGCGGTGGAAATCAAATTGTTGGAGCAAAAAAAAGTTCCGGGATGTTGGAGATTTTCGTTGGAGGCTGTTAACGTTGTGGAAAGACAATGTTGAAAGATAATGTTAAGTGTTGGAGGAAAACAGGCATTAGCTGCGTAATTAGATATAGATTTCTAAGTGTGGGAGAAAAATTTGTTGGAGAATAATATAGAATGTTGTTGGAGAACATGATGGAGATTCTGTGTATTCAAGTATAAGGTCTCGAGATAATATTCTGTTATCATTATTATTATTATCGTCTAATTCAACCTTTAAAGAATGCCATTAAGAAACAATTGATCAATAGTGATAAAAATACGAGAGAGAGAGAGAGAGAGAGAGAGAGAGAGAGAGAGAGAGAGAGAGAGAGAGAGAGAGAGAGAGAGAGAGCTGTTTACGTTATTCTACGAGTTTGATTATAAACTATTTGAATTCTCTCTCTCTCTCTCTCTCTCTCTCTCTCTCTCTCTCTCTCTCTCTTTCTCTCTCTCTCTCTCCTCTCTCTCTCTCTCTCTGTACCTTAAGGAAGGCATTAAAGCTATAAGTTCAGTAACAAGTATCAAAAACGTTGAGAAATCACATCAAACTACTAATACTTTCACGTAATCTATTTCAAATCTGAAGATCTACGTCCGTGTTTTCAAGAAAATAAACTTCAGATATTATCATTTAACCCAGAGCAATATAATGCACATTGTTTATTAGTTGATTTATTTATTCATAAAAGAAAACTTGTGAATATTTACGTAGATCAAACCAGCCCGCCAGATACCTATGTCCTGGACCAATATCCGACTGAGCCTAATGTCGTCATGGCAACCCTCGTATGGGCGTTAAAACTCTCTGATAAGAAATTAAATTACTCTTTCCTGGCAATTATAATTTGATAAATATTAACTAAACGTCATGTTGGAGGATGAATTATACTCGACGCTACTACAGCAAGCTCATGTTTTTAAAGTAAGTTTCGTAAAACTACGAAATATCAGAATAACATCTGGCTACACAGTCCCCAACTCGAAACCGCGAAGTACAAATCATCTACACAAACAAGGAAACACTCAAAGAACAATATTAATCGACATACTACACATGGAAATCAAATGGGGTACTTACATTTCACAATGATGTATCGCTGCAGATTAAAAGAATCCTTTATTTATCTCATACGAAAGGAGACAGATATAAAACCGCGCGCGTACACCTACACTTGATCACTTTCAAAGCAACACTGACGGATTATGACACTACTAGCAGGTTGTTTTATGAGATCAGCTGATTCAAACCGTTCCATCGAGTCAAATGAGCCGAGCTTTAACGAGTTTTCTCCCACAGATTCAAAATTTGAAGATGGCGAATTTGTTTTTTATTTGCTTAAATATTAAATAAGATTTCTATTCATGTTTCGTATTTAAAAGTTATTACTTTTATGTTAATTTTCATAAAATAAGCGATAATAAATATTGAAGTAATTGGTGGAGTAGTTGGTGAAGTTGATTTTCTATCAATTATTTTGGTAGGAATATATTATGCATGTATGTACGTACATGCGTGCATAAACTTAGACGGTAGGAAACCTTGGAGGAATAACTATTATTCCCAGAGAAGGAACACCTCCTTCAGCCATACCTCAACTACGTAAAATCACCATAGGCCTAGGCTGACTTTTTGGAAATATGCCCATTTCCTTTAGCGAATAAGTTGAACAGCAAATGCTAGTTCTTATATTTTTTAGCAGACTTCCCTTGAGAGGCTAGTACCATTATTGCATCTTAGGCGGTTAACTGTAGGCATTTCTAGAGGGTTCTTTGCAGTATCTGTCCCTTCGTCCCTAGACCACAAAAATACACCTACTTTATAGCTTTCCAGTTTACCTCTACTTCCATCGTGTTGTTTTTCAAGTTCTTTCAACTTCATATTGCAACTCAGTGAGGCTTGGCCTCCCAGGACCGAGCGCCAAACCATAGTAACCTATGCCCCAAATTCATATAGGCCTAACCGTGACAATAGGAATAAGGAGCTTATTTAAGCTGGTTCGATTTTTGGTATATATATATATATATATATATATATATATATATATATATATATATATATATATATATATAGCCTATGTGTGTGTGTGTTTGCGTGTAGGTAGGTAGGCTAGATAGACATATATAAATATATCTATCTTAATATGTATATATACATATTTATGTATTTGTGTGTTTACAGTATATATATATATATATATATATATATATATATATATATATATATATATTATATAGATATACATGTATATAAAGTATGTATGTACTGTATGTATGTATGTATGTATCCTTAAATAATCCTCTTGTATCATAAATAAAATCTACTGATATATGGTAATTAATAATTGCAGTGGTATAGACTATATGATTAGGGTTGATATATATATATATATATATATATATATATATATATATATACATATATATATATATATATATATATATATATATAGCGAACAGAAACTGTGAATAGTTTTATAGATTTCGTAGATTATTTTCTTACAACCCTTCAGAGAGAGAGAGAGAGAGAGAGAGAGAGAGAGAGAGAGAGAGAGAGAGCAATACCTAACACATTCACATCAAATAATGGTTTTAAGCTATCTATAGTCTTCCCCAAACGCCTCGATCCTTAGCTCACAAGGATGGTGGGGTTGCAGACACTAAAAACTATCCAGCTTGAGCGCGCTCGAACTCCAGTCCAGCAGGGAGCCTATAGGTCTATCTGTTGAGTCATCAGCAGCCACTGCCTGGCCCTCCTTGGTCCTAGCTTGGGCGCTGATCATATGTTATATAAGGTCAGTCTCTAGGGCATTGTCCTGCTCGATAGGGCAATGTCACTGTCCCTTGCCTCTGCCATTTAAACCTTTCAAACAACGAAGGGAAATAGCTTTCAAAACCATGGGTCTTTTAAAAGACGAAATGAAAAGAAAAAATCGAATCACAACGAAACGCTTTATTTGAATCTACTGTTTCCCAGAATGTTTCGTTCTATATCCGAATCATTTGATAACAAAACTCCCGAGATGATGATCTGTTGACTTCGCCACATAAAAATTTAAAATATAATATATTGAAATTATTATTCGATGTCTATTCAGATTATAGATGATATTTTTTATGTAATTTATATATCGTCATCACGTGATTAATTTATAGGCATTCTTTAAAACCAAAATTAACGATAATTTAGTCTATAAACAATTACCTAGCACCATCTGTCGGCAAACCAGAGAACCAATTTTGGGCAACAGCACTTTTAAATTGAAGGGGAAAAAGGGTCTTACACAACGCTGAATTTTTTTTATTTTCTCATGAGATATCCTTACATTTAAATTTCCTTATTTGCTATTATGTTTTATTTCATTTAACAATTTACGCTATGACTATATTATGACAGATGGGATTGAAGTAATGACTTTTAAAGTTACCTAGACTTTAATTTCACCCTAAACCAATAATGGATTTTCCCCGGAAGGCTGACTTTAATTTTTCCCCTAAATCATCAATGGACTCGCCCACTATAGACGAAATGAATACCTTAAACTACGAACAAAAGACGTTGCAATATATTTGAAAGAACAAATAAACGAACTCTTTGATCCGATGATATGACGATTAAAAGGGATACTAAAATTAAATCTATTAAGTATATATATATATGTATATATATATATATATAATATATATATATATATATATATATATATATATATATATATATATATATATATATCCTTTCTGAGTGTAGATACCTTAACGTGGTGAAAGGGTTTGTGTATCGCCATGATCAGTAAAACTGTACTAAGTCATGCCCACCCATATTAGGTTGGTTTGCTGTGAGCGAGCAGACTGAAGTCTCCCACCATCACCAATTTGCACTGGCCAGCGTGGTGGTGAAAACTGGCCAAACCCCAGACATGAATAAGGACATGTCTGAGAGCTTTACCCTACAGTGGACAAGAAACGGCTACATTAGTTGTTGAATATATATATATATATATATATATATATATATATATATATATATAATATATATATATATATATATATATATATAAGTAAATCATTAACGTCCAATTACCATATCATGCAACTTGGCGCTAAAATCTTTCTTAAAGCCTCTTACTCATTCCAAAGGACGAAGCAATATGAAACTATCGCTCAATTCAGGAGAAAATTACTCACTCGACCGGACGAAATAATATGAGACTATCGCTCAATTCAGAGGAAGAACAGAAAGGGTTCCCAGTCCGAGTGCTTTTAAAGTAACATCATCACCACTATCATCATCATCATCATCATCATCATAATGATAATAATAATACTTAACTATAATGTCCCTTCTAGGACTGAAGTACGTGTAGGCCTACGTATGCAGCGGTTTCCAGTCTACTGCAGGACAAAGGTCTCAGACATGAAATGCTTGGGCTTTGGCCAGCTTTCCTCGCCAGGCTAGCCGACTGCAAATTGTTGATGGTTGGAGACTTTGGTCTGATTGCTCACAGCAAACCAACCTAGTATGGGTGGTCATATCTAGTATAGCTTTGCTGATCATGGCGATACACAAACCCTTTCACCACATTAAGGGGTCTCTGAATTTTGGAGATTTTCACCTTTTCAATCTTAATTTTCAGATTTTTTTCATTTCCTTAGAATATAATCTTATAACGAGAGAGAGAGAGAGAGAGAGAGAGAGAGAGAGAGAGAGAGAGAGAGAGAGAGAGAGAGAGAATTAAGAAATCTATCTCGCGACTGCAACTGGCAAAAAGTTTGCTGATGTTCGATTCAGCTAAGTTTGACTTCATCTTCGTTTTCATAAGCATTAGTCACAAGTTATAACAGAATATACATTTCCTTAATTCAAAGAATTTTAAACTAAAAATTAGAAGTTTTGAAATGAAGAAGGGATACGAGACGGGCCCTCATGTTCGTTCGTTCGTTCGGATTGCCCCAAGTTCTGTCACCTCCCTATGTTTGATAAGATACCATAAGATAGGATAAACTGTCGAAAGTAGATCATATAAACATATAATCTTTGTACAAGTAACTATAAATGCTCAGAATGTTTTGTTATGCCAGAGAGTAGGTAATATCAGACACCTTCCTTGAGCCTAAAATGCCCCCAAGATTATAGATTATAAAGTTCACATTATCACCCTACATGGAATATATCTTAAGATCAATTTCAACATTAGAATAGTGTTATCATATATATACTATGAAGAAAGACTCGTGTAAGCGTGTTCAACATAAAAAAAAAAAAAAAAAAAAAAAAAAAAAAAACATTCGCTACAAATTTGAACTTCTTATATTCCACGCTGAGTTCTTTATCAGAATTAAGTAAAAGACAGTATTGCCTTCATTTATTTCCAATAATAATAATAATAATAATAATACTAATACTAATAGGCTCAGGTTGAGATATAGAAATATAATTCAATGTAAGGTAAGAATTTTTTTTTTATTAGATATACTTTTTGGCCTTTTCTTGTCAACATTGCTTATATATTTTTCATTGGCATTTTCGTTTATTATAAAGCCTCATTTATGGCCAAGGCATATAATGAGAATTGCAGACAATAGATGGACATTAAGACTAAATGAAAGAAAGACATACTTCATAATCTTTTCTCTACGTAAAGTTCCAGATAACATAAGGGTTGCTATAGGAAATCACACTCTAGACCAGAAGTCCAGTGGTAAATGTTTAGGGATAATTCTTGATAATAAACTAACTTTCTGTGAGCATGTAAATCTGACAGTTAATAAAATTGCCAAAACAATGGGTATCATATATAGATTAAAAGAGTATTTCCCCTTATATATTATAAAACAATTGTATCACTCGTTAGTATCTCCTCACCTAAATTACTGTAATACGGCGTGGGGGAGTAGTAGTAGAAATGTCTTGCAACCATTAATTGTAATTCAAAAAAGACTGGTAAGAATCATAAGCTCCAGTGATTACTTAGCTCATACATCGCCACTCTTCCGGTCTCTCTCGATATTGAAGCTGGAAGACACTTATAAGCTCTCCTTAATGAATATGATGTTCCAAACACTTATTTTGAACAAATTTCCAGATTCAAGACGAAAAATAATTCAGGAACAATCAGTTCATCCATATGGAACAAGAAATTCGAACTTAACTCTTCCTTTCTTAACACTCAAATATGAACCCAGTTTGAAGTCTCTGTGACAACGATGTCCAAACTTATGGCTGATTACGTGAATTGGACATTTTGCTCGTCGCAGACAAACAAACATACACATACAAACACACAAACAGAGGGAAACTTCGTTGGCGATGGTAAATAAAGAATTCCTCACTTAAATAATTCGGTTATTACCAAAATCAAATAACTAAACCTTTAAGCCTTTATCTAAAACACAAATGTTAATTGCCCACCTGAATATATCAATTTGGTACATCCATGTGCTCAAAACGAAATCTAAATAATTAAATTACACAAGACACAAGACAGTGAGTTTTATAAACATGCTAAAAACGCCTGTATATAAAATTATA
>NW_027170711.1:167500-181319 GCF_036898095.1 Palaemon carinicauda
TCTTCCAGCTGAGGGAATGTTCCAGGAAGAGCTGGAAGAGGGCGAGTTTCTTCCAGCTGAAGGAATGTTCCAGGAAGAGCTGGAAGAGGGCGAGTTTCTTCCAGCTGAAGGAATGTTCCAGGAAGAGCTGGAAGAGGGCGAGTTTCTTCCAGCTGAAGGAATGTTCCAGGAAGAGCTGGAAGAGGGCGAGTTTCTTCCAGCTGAAGAAATGTTCCAGGAAGAGCTGGAAGAGGGTGAGTTTCTTCCAGCTGAAAGAATGTTCCAGGAAGAGCTGGAAGAGAGTGAGTTTCTTCCAGCTGAAGGAATGTTCCAGGAAGAGCTGGAAGATAGTGAATATCTTCCAGCTGAAGAAGCATTCCCCGAAGAGCTGGAAGATGGTGAATTTCTTCCAGCTGAAGTAGCTTTCCAGGAATTCGATCTTCCTGCTGAACAAGAGGTCGAGGATGAACTGGAAGATGAAGTAGATCTTCCTGCGGAACAAGAGGTCGAGGATGAACTGGAAGATGAAGTAGATCCTGCGGAACAAGAGGTCGAGGATGAACTGGAAGATGAAGTCGATCTTCCTGCTGAACAAGAGGTCGAGGATGAACTGGAAGAAGAGATCGATCTCCCTGCTGAACAGGAGGTCGAGGATGAACTGGAAGAAGAGATCGATCTCCCTGCTGAACAGGAGGTCGAGGATGAACTGGAAGATGAAGTAGATCTTCCTGCAGAACAAGAGGTCGAGGATGAACTGGAAGAAGAGATCGATCTCCCTGCTGAACAAGAGGTCGAGGATGAACTGGAAGAAGAGATCGATCTCCCTGCTGAACAGGAGGTCGAGGATGAACTGGAAGATGAGATCGATCTCCCTGCTGAACAAGAGGTCGAGAATGAACTGGAAGATGAGATCGATCTCCCTGCTGAACAAGAGGTCGAGGATGAACTGGAAGAAGAGATCGATCTCCCTGCTGAACAAGAGGTCGAGGATGAACTGGAAGAAGAGATCGATCTCCCTGCTGAACAAGAGGTCGAGGATGAACTGGAAGATGAAATCGATCTTCCAGTGGAAGAACAGCTAACTGAGCCCGTTCTTCCTCAAAGAGGAGAAGAAAAGGATGTAGAGGAAGAGAAGGAGGAAGAAGAAAAAGTTCTTACTCTTGAAGAACATCGGTCTGAAGACGATTCAAAGGCAGTGAGAAGTGATGAAAAACTCCCAAAGAAAAAGAGGAGAAAAAGAAAGCTCTCAAAGGAAGAGATCAGTAATGGCAAAGTGTCTAAGGAAGAAAGCAGTAATAGTGAAGTGTCTAAGGAAGAAAGCAGTAATAGTGAAGTGTCTAAGGAAGAGATGAATAACAGAGAGCTATTAAAGAAAGAGAGAAATAATGGAAAGCTCTCAAATAAAAAGAGGAGTAATAAAAAACTCTCAAAGAGAGAGGATAGGAAAAGACAGCTCTCAAAGGCAGAAAGAAAAAATAGCAATCTCTCAAAGGAGCAGAGCAGTAATGAAGAGTTCTCAGAGGAAGAAGAGAGATTGGATTCTGATACATATGAAGTTCCTGTTCATAATTACTACAGTGTGTTGTCCGGTAAAGAGGATATGGACAGAAGTCCTTTGAAGTCGTCGTCACAAAAATCAGAAAGGAAGACTGCAAATAAGAAAAGAGGAAGAGGAGGAAGACGTAATAGAAACTGTAGAAAAAATTAAAAGCCCCATAAAATAAAAACAGAAAAAACTGAAAAAAAAAAATAATAAAATGCTAAAAAAAATCTAAAAAAATACAAAATGGAAAATTAAAAAAAGTGGATAATTTTTTGTGAAAAAGTAGTTTAAGTTCACTACTTCGAAAAAAAAAATTCAGGATGTTTAGAATAACTGCCCACCTCAATGGATTTGTGGCTAAACCCCTCAGCTGAAATGGTGCTTGGACTAACTGAAAAGGATGGCTCTGCAGAGGGAAGAAACCTGGCTGATTCTAGTATGCTATGTACCTTGATGGGGTGTACAGGACCTTTGTCAAGTGTACAAATGGTCGGATATCTAGATCTATTCTTTCGGATACCAACCTTCGGGTGGTTCTGGGGGAATAATCTAGAAGACCGGCTCTGCAGAGGGATGAAGCTGGGATTCTTCTAGTATGCAGACTAGTTCTTGGAGGTTGGGCCAAAACCATTTTGCTGGGGGAAAGAAGCTGCATCAACTTTTTGAAGGTGGCATTTATGGTTTGGTGAACAGCAGCACCTTAAATAATATTTAGTAAATAGCAGCAGTAACAGAAGCTGCTAGCAGCAGTAGCAGCAGCAGCAGCAGCAGCAGCAACAGTGGAGCAGTAGCATTATTTAGCAGCACTGGAGCAGCAGTTCGATTGACTTTTTCTGTACTTGGCTAGCTGGAGTGAGGGAAGTTGGCCGAGACCTATTTCAGTATAAAGGGGCTACCTCTGGTGATTATAATATCGCCACCAAAAAAAATAAAAAACAAAAAAATGGTGATTATAATATCGCCACCAAAAAAAATAAAAAACAAAAAAATGGTGATTATAATATCGCCACAAAAAAAAATAAAAAACAAAAAAATGGTGATTATAATATCGCCACCAAAAAAAAAACAAAAAACAAAAAAAATGGTGATTATAATATCGCCACCAAAAAAAATAAAAAACAAAAAAATGGTGATTATAATATCGCCACCAAAAAAAATAAAAAACAAAAAAATGGTGATTATAATATCGCCACCAAAAAAATAAAAAACAAAAAAATGGTGATTATAATATCGCCACCAAAAAAAGTAAAAAACAAAAAAATGGTGATTATAATATCGCCACCAAAAAAAATAAAAAACAAAAAAATGGTGATTATAATATCGCCACCAAAAAAAATAAAAAACAAAAAAATGGTGATTATAATATCGCCACCAAAAAAAAATAAAAAACAAAAAAATGGTGACTATAATATCGCCACCAAAAAAAATAAAAAACAAAAAAATGGTGATTATAATATCGCCACCAAAAAAAAAAAATATTTATAGGAAAAAGGGAATAAAATTTGTTTGATTTTATTTTGGAAAGGAATTTTTTTCTTCTGTTTAGTTTTGTTTGGAAAGGAATAATCTTTTTGTTAAGTTTTGTGCTTCACCCATTCTGGACAGGTTCAGGACATCAGTTTCACTGGAAAGGACACCAGAAACGATTCGGCTTGAAGGACGCTTGGATAGACTGCCCCCAGCTCACAGGACGCAAGGCTAACTTTCCAGCTTGAACGATGCTTGGAATAATCTGGAGGATTGGTGCTGCAGAAGGAAGAAACCTGGCTGAGTTTAGTATACTATGTACTTTGATGGGGTGTACAGGACCTTTGTCAAGTGTACAAATGGTCAGATATCTAGATCTATTCCTTTGGATACCAACCTTCGGGTGGTTCTGGGCGCATAATCTAGAAGACTGGCTATGCAGAGGGATGAAGCTGGGATTCTTCTAGTATGCAGACATGTTCTTGGAGGTTGAACCAAGACATCTTTGGCTGGAAAGAGAAGCTACATCTTTTGGAGGTAGTCCTTCATCAGTCCAAATTTTTAGGAGCTCGCAGCTGTGGAGCATCAAATAGCAGGAGCAGAAGATAGTAACAGCTAGCAAAAGTTAGCAGCAGTAGCAGAACCAGCAGCAATGGGAAAGCAACGGTTAGCAGTAGCTAGCAGCAGTCGCAGCTGAAGTTAGCAGCAGTATGCAGCAGACGTTAGCAGAAGCAGCTAGCAGCAGCTAGGAGCAACAGCAAGCAGCATGTGCTAGCAGCAGCAGCTTGCAGCAGCAACAGTTGCAGTAGCGAGCGGCTGCAGCAGAAGCAAGCAGCAGCTACAGCAGGCTGCAGCAGCAGCAGCAGCTAGCAAAAGCAGCAGCAGCTACCGAAGGTAGCAGCAGCTGCAGCTAGCAAAAGCAGCAGCAGCAGCAGTCTGCAAAAGCAGCAGTAAGCAGAAGCAGCAGCCGCAAGCAAGAGCAGCAGTAGCAGCAGCAAGCAGCAGCACTAGCAACAGCAGCTTGCAGTAGCAAATAGCAGCAGCTAGTAGCCGAAAGCAACGTTGCAGCATACAACAGCTAACAATAGCAGAGACTGCAGCTAGCAGCAGCAGTAATTAGCAGCTACAATTGATAGTAGCTAACAGCATCAGTTATGAGAGAGAGCAGAATCTGCCAACAGCTGTGGGTCGTGAGAAACACCAGGAACAGATGCAGCAAAAAAAAAATGAAAATACTAAAAAAATTAAAAAAAAAAAATGAAAAAAAGGCAGCATACAGAGGAGGAAGAGAAGGAGGAGGAGAAGCAGCAAAAAAAAAACAATAAACAAAAAAATGGTGATTATAATATCGCCAGCAAAAAAAAAAAAAAAATGGTGATTATAATATCGCCACCAAAAAAACAAAAAACAAAAAAATGGTAATTATAATATCGCCACCAAAAAAAAAAAAAATAAAAATGGTGATTATAATATCGCCACCAAAAAAAAATTAAAAAACAAAAAAATGGTGATTATAATATCGCCACCAAAAAAAAAAAAATGGTGATTATAATATCGCCACCAAAAAAAAAAAGAAATAAAAATGGTGATTATAATATCGCCACCAAAAAAAAATAAAAAAATATGAAAAATGGTGATTATAATATCGCCACCAAAAAAAAATTAAAAACAAAAAAATGGTGATTATAATATCACCACCAAAAAAAATAAAAAATAAAAAAATTGTGATTATAATATCGCCACCAAAAAAAAAAAATTAAATAAAAATGGTGATTATAATATCGCCACCAAAAAAAAATAAAAAACAAAAAATGGTGATTATAACATGGCCACCAAAAAAAAATAAAAACAAAAAAAATGGTGATTATAATATCGCCACCAAAAAAAATAAAAAACAAAAAAATGGTTGATTATAATATCGCCACCAAAAAAAAAAGATAAAAATGATGATTATAATATCACCACAAAAAAAAAATTAAAAAACAAAAAAATGGTGATTATAATATCGCCACCAAAAAAAAATGGTGATTATAATATCGCCACCAAAAAAGAAAAAAAAAATGGTGATTATGATATCGCCACCAAAAAAAAACAAAACAAAAAAATGGTGATTATAATATCGCCACCAAAAAAAATAAAAAATATAAAAAATGGTTGATTATAATATCGCCACCAAAAAAAAAAAAATTTATAGGAAAAAGGGAATACAAGTTTTTGTTTGATTTTATTTGGAAAGGATTTTTTTGTTTTTGTTTAGTTTTGTTGGGAAAGGAATAATCTTTTTGTTAAGTTTTGTGCTTCACTCATTCTGGACAGGTTCAGGACATCAGTTTCATTGGAAAGGACACCTGAAACTAGTCGGCTTGAATACAAACCCCCCCCCCAAAAAAAAAAAAAAGGGAGCAGCAGCAAGAGGAGGAAGAGAAGGAGGAGGAGAAGCAGCAAAAAAAAAAAAAAACTAAAAAAAATACCATAAATAAAAAAAAAAGGAGCAGCAGCAAGAAGAGGAAGAGAAGGAGGGGGGAGAACCAGCAAAAAAAAAAAAAAACCTAAAAAAAATACAAAAATAAAAAAAAATAAAAAAAGGATCAGCAGCAAGAGGAGGAAGAGAAGGAGGAGGAGAAGCAGAAAAAAAAATACAAAATTAAAAAAAAAAAAAAAAAAAGGAGCAGCAGCAAGAAGAGGAAGAGAAGGAACAGGGAGAAGCAGCAAAAAAAAAAAAAAAAACCTAAAAAAATACAAAAAAAAAAGAAAAAAAAGAAGGAACAGTAAGGGGAGGAAGAGAAGGAGAAGAAGCAGCAAAAAAAAAAAACCTAAAATAAATAAAAAAAATAAAAAAAAAAGAAAATAAACAAACTGCAGTAGTAAGGAGGAAGAAAAAGAGGAGGAGAAAGCAGCAAAAATAAAAACTAAATAGCATAAAAAAAGAAAGAAAAAAAAGGAGCAACAGCAAGAAGAGGAAGAGAAGGAGGAGGAGAAGCAGCAAAAAAAAAAAAAAAAACTAAAAAAAATACAAAATAAAAAAAAAAAAAAAAAAAAAAAAGGAGCAGCAGCAAGAAGAGGAAGAGAAGGAAGAGGAGAAGTAGCAAAAAAAAAACCTAAAAAAATACAAAGATAAAAAAAAAAGGAAAGAAAGGAGCAGCAGCAAGAAGAGGAAGAGAAGGAGGAGGAGAAGCAGCAAAAAAAAAAACCTAAAAAAAATAAAAAAAATTCAAAAAAAAAAGAAAATAAAGGAGCAGCAGTAAGAGGAGGAAGAAAAAGAGGAGGAGAAGCAGCAAAAATAAAAACTAAATAACATAAAAAAAGAAAGAAAAAAAAGGAGCAACAGCAAGAGGAGAGGGAAAAGGAGGAGGAGAAGCAGCTAAAAAAAAAGAAAAAAGAAAAAGGAGCAGCAGGCAAGAGGAGGAAGAGGAGGAGGAAGAAAAGCAGCAGAAAAAAACAGAAAAACTAAAACAAAATACAAAATCAAAAATAAAAAAAAAAGAAAAGGAACAGCAGCAAGAGGAAGAAGAGAAAAAGCAAAAAAAAAAACCTAAAATAAATACAAAAACCAAAAAAAAAACTATGGACTAAGGAAGATGGACAGAAAAAGGAATTTTGTTTTGAGGAGGAAATATCCTTTGATGTAGTGGTACATGCCTACATTATAGGATAAAGTACTGCCTCAGTTGGAACGATCAAGTATTTGGACTATGGAAGATGGCCAGAAAAAAGGAACTTTGTTTTGAGGAGGAAATATCCTTTGATGTAGAGGTACAAGGCTACATTATAGGAATAAAGTACTTTCTCAGTTGGAAGGATCAAGTAGCTGGACTATGGAAGATGGGCAGAAAAGGGAACTTGGTTTTGAAGAGGAAATATCCTTTGATGTAGAAGTACAAGGCTACATTATAGGAAAAGTACTTTCTCAGTTGGAAGGATCAAGTAGCTGGACTATGGAAGATGGGCAGAAAAGGGAACTTTGTTTTGAAGAGGAAATATCCTTTGATGTAGAGGTACAAGGCTACATTATAGGATAAAGTACTTTCTCAGTTGGAAGGATCAAGTAGCTGGACTATGGAAGATGGGCAGAAAAGGGAACTTTGTTTTGAAGAGGAAATATCCTTTGATGTAGAGGTACAAGGCTACATTATAGGATAAAGTACTTTCTCAGTTGGAAGGAACAAGTAGCTGGACTATGGAAGATGGCAGAAAAGGGAACTTTGTTTTGAAGAGGAAATATCCTTTGATGTAGTGGTACATGCCTACATTATAGGATAAAGTACTGTCTCAGTTGGAACGATCAAGTATTTGGACTATGGAAGATGGACAGAAAAGTGAACTTTGTTTTGAAGAGGAAATATCCTTTAATGTAGAGGTACAAGGCTACATTATAGGATAAAGTACTTTCTCAGTTGGAAGGGTCAAGTAGCTGGACTATGGAAGATGGGCAGAAAAGGGAACTTTGTTTTGAAGAGGAAATATCCTTTGATGTAGAAGTACAAGGCTACATTATAGGATAAAGTACTTTCTCAGTTGGAAGGATCAAGTAGCTGGACTATGGAAGATGGGCAGAAAAGGGAACTTTGTTTTGAAGAGGAAATATCCTTTGATGTAGAGGTACAAGGCTACATTATAGGAAAAAGTACTTTCTCAGTTGGAAGGATCAAGTAGCTGGACTATGGAAGATGGGCAGAAAAGGGAACTTTGTTTTGAAGAGGAAATATCCTTTGATGTAGAGGTACAAGGCTATATTATAGGATTAAGTACTTTCTCAGTTGGAAGGATCAAGTAGCTGGACTATGGAAGATGGGCAGAAAAGGGAACTTTGTTTTGAAGAGGAAATATCCTTTGATGTAGAGGTACAAGGCTACATTATAGGATAAAGTACTTTCTCAGTTGGAAGGATCAATTAGCTGGACTATGGAAGATGGCAGAAAAGGGAACTTTGTTTTGAAGAGGAAATATCCTTTGATGTAGAGGTACAAGGCTACATTATAGGTTAAAGTACTTTCTCAGTTGGAAGGATCAAGTAGCTGGACTATGGAAGATGGGCAGAAAAGGGAACTTTGTTTTGAAGAGGAAATATCCTTTGATGTAGAGGTACAAGGCTACATTATAGGATAAAGTACTTTCTCAGTTGGAAGGATCAAGTAGCTGGACTATGGAAGATGGGCAGAAAAGGGAACTTTGTTTTGAAGAGGAAATATCCTTTGATGTAGAGGTACAAGGCTACATTATAGGATAAAGTACTTTCTCAGTTGGAAGGATCAAGTGGCTGGACAATGGAAGATGGGCAGAAAAGGGAACTTTGTTTTGAAGAGGAAATATCCTTTGATGTAGAGGTACAAGGCTACATTACAGGATAAAGTACTTTCTCAGTTGGAAGGATCAATTACTTTGACTATGGAAGATGGGCAGAAAAGGGAACTTTGTTTTGAAGAGGAAATATCCTTTGATGTAGAGGTACAAGGCTACATTATAGGATAAAGTACTTTCTCAGTTGGAAGGATCAAGTAGCTGGACTATGGAAGATGGGCAGAAAAGTGAACTTTGTTTTGAAGAGGAAATATCCTTTGATGTAGAGGTACAAGGCTACATTATAGGATAAAGTACTTTCACAGTTGGAAGGATCAAGTAGTTGGACTATGGAAGATGGGCAGAAAAAGGAACTTTGTTTTGAAGAGGAAATATCCTTTGATGTAGTGGTACATGCCTACATTATAGGATAAAGTACTGTCTCAGTTGGAACGATCAAGGATTTGGACTATGGAAGATGGACAGAAAAAGGAACTTTGTTTTGAGGAGGAAATATCCTTTGATGTAGTTGTACATGCCTACATTATAGGATAAGGTACTGTCTCAGTTGGAACGATCAAGTATTTGGACTATGGAAGATGGGCAGAAAAAGGAACTTTGTTTTGAAGAGGAAATATCCTTTGATGTAGAGGTACATGCCTACATTATAGGATAAAGTACTGTCTCAGTTGGAACGATCAAGTATTTGGACTATGGAAGATGGGCAGAAAAGGGAACTTTGTTTTGAAGAGGAAATATCCTTTGATGTAGAGGTACAAGGCTACATTATAGGATAAAGTACTTTCTCAGTTGGAAAGATCAAGTAGCTGGACTATGGAAGATGGGCAGAAAAAGGGAACTTTGTTTTGAAGAGGAAATATCCTTTGATGTAGAGGTACATGCCTACATTATAGGATAAAGTACTGTCTCAGTTGGAACGATCAAGTATTTGGACTATGGAAGATGGGCAGAAAAGGGAACTTTGTTTTGAAGAGGAAATATCCTTTGATGTAGAGGTACAAGGCTACATTATAGGATAAAGTACTTTCTCAGTTGGAAGGATCAAGTAGCTGGACTATGGAAGATGGGCAGAAAAGGGAACTTTGTTTTGAAGAGGAAATATCCTTTGATGTAGAAGTACAAGGCTACATTATAGGATAAAGTACTTTCTCAGTTGGAAGGAACAAGTAGCTGGACTATGGAAGATGGGCAGAAAAGGGAACTTTGTTTTGAAGAGGAAATATCCTTTGATGTAGTGGTACATGCCTACATTATAGGATAAAGTACTGTCTCAGTTGGAACGATCAAGTATTTGGACTATGGAAGATGGACAAAAAAGGAACTTTGTTTTTGAAGAGGAAATATCCTTTAATGTAGAGGTACAAGGCTACATTATAGGATAAAGTACTTTCTCAGTTGGAAGGATCAAGTAGCTGGATATGGAAGATGGGCAGAAAAGGGAACTTTGTTTTGAAGAGGAAATATCCTTTGATGTAGAGGTACAAGGCTACATTATAGGAAAAAGTACTTTCTCAGTTGGAAGGATCAAGTAGCTGGACTATGGAAGATGGGCAGAAAAGGGAACTTTGTTTTGAAGAGGAAATATCCTTTGATGTAGAGGTACAAGGCTATATTATAGGATAAAGTACTTTCTCAGTTGGAAGGATCAAGTAGCTGGACTATGGAAGATGGGCAGAAAAGGGAACTTTGTTTTGAAGAGGAAATATCCTTTGATGTAGAGGTACAAGGCTACATTATAGGATAAAGTACTTTCTCAGTTGGAAGGATCAATTAGCTGGACTATGGAAGATGGGCAGAAAAGGGAACTTTGTTTTGAAGAGGAAATATCCTTTGATGTAGAGGTACAAGGCTACATTATAGGATAAAGTACTTTCTCAGTTGGAAGGATCAAGTAGCTGGACTATGGAAGATGGGCAGAAAAGGGAACTTTGTTTTGAAGAGGAAATATCCTTTGATGTAGAGGTACAAGGCTACATTATAGGATAAAGTACTTTCTCAGTTGGAAGGATCAAGTAGCTGGACTATGGAAGATGGGCAGAAAAGGGAACTTGGTTTTGAAGAGGAAATATCCTTTGATGTAGAGGTACAAGGCTACATTATAGGATAAAGTACTTTCTCAGTTGGAAGGATCAAGTAGCTGGACAATGGAAGATGGGCAGAAAAGGGAACTTTGTTTGAAGAGGAAATATCCTTTGATGTAGAGGTACAAGGCTACATTATAGATAAAGTACTTTCTCAGTTGGAAGGATCAATTACTTTGACTATGGAAGATGGGCAGAAAAGGGAACTTTGTTTTGAAGAGGAAATATCCTTTGATGTAGAGGTACAAGGCTACATTATAGGATAAAGTACTTTCTCAGTTGGAAGGATTAAGTAGCTGGACTATGGAAGATGGGCAGAAAAGTGAACTTTGTTTTGAAGAGAAATATCCTTTGATGTAGAGGTACAAGGCTACATTATAGGATAAAGTACTTTCACAGTTGGAAGGATCAAGTAGTTGGACTATGGAAGATGGGCAGAAAAAGGACTTTGTTTTGAGAGGAAATATCCTTTAATGTAGAGGTACAAGGCTACATTATAGGATAAAGTACTTTCTCAGTTGGAAGGATCAAGTAGCTGGACTATGGAAGATGGGCAGAAAAGTGAACTTTGTTTTGAAGAGGAAATATCCTTTGATGTAGAGGTACAAGGCTACATTATAGGATAAAGTACTTTCACAGTTGGAAGGATCAAGTAGTTGGACTATGGAAGATGGGCAGAAAAAGGAACTTTGTTTTGAAGAGGAAATATCCTTTGATGTAGTGGTACATGCCTACATTATAGGATAAAGTACTGTCTCAGTTGGAACGATCAAGTATTTGGACTATGGAAGATGGACAGAAAAAGGAACTTTGTTTTGAGGAGGAAATATCCTTTAATGTAGAGGTACAAGGGCTACATTATAGGATAAAGTACTTTCTCAGTTGGAAGGATCAAGTAGCTGGACTATGGAAGATGGGCAGAAAAGGGAACTTTGTTTTGAAGAGGAAATATCCTTTGATGTAGAGGTAAAAGGCTATATTATAGGATAAAGTACTGTCTCAGTTGGAACGATCAAGTAGTTGGGACTATGGAAGATGGACCGAAAAGGGAACTTTGTTTTGAGGAGGAAATATCCTTTGATGTGGTGGTACATGCTACATTATAGGATAAAGTACTGTCTCAGTTGGAACGATCAAGTATTTGGACTATGGAAGATGGACAGAAAAAGGAACTTTGTTTTGTGGAGGAACTATCCTTTGATATAGAGGTACAAGGCTACATTATAGGATAAAGTACTTTCTCAGTTGGAAGGATCAATTACTTGGACTATGGAAGATGTACAAAAAAAGGAACCTTGTTTCGAGGAGGAAATATCCTTTGATGTAGAGGTACAAGGCTACATTATAGGATAAAGTAATTTCTCAGTTGGAAGAATCAAGTAGCTGGACTATGGAGATGGCAGAAAAGTGAACTTTGTTTTGAAGAGGAATATCTCTTTGATGTAGAGGTACACGGCTACATTATAGGATAAAGTACTTTCACAGTTGGAAGGATCAAGTAGTTGGACTATGGAAGATGGGCAGAAAAAAGGAACTTTGTTTGAAGAGGAAATATCCTTTGATGTAGTGGTACATGCCTACATTATAGATAAAGTACTGTCTCAGTTGGAACGATCAAGTATTTGGACTATGGAAGATGGACAGAAAAAGGAACTTGTTTTGAGGAGGAAATATCCTTTGATGTAGTTGTACATGCCTACATTATAGGATAAGGTACTGTCTCAGTTGGAACGATCAAGTATTTGGACTATGGAAGATGGGCAGAAAAAGGAACTTTGTTTTGAAGAGGAAATATCCTTTGATGTAGAGGTACATGCCTATATTATAGGATAAAGTACTGTCTCAGTTGGAACGATCAAGTATTTGGACTATGGAAGATGGGCAGAAAAAGGAACTTTGTTTTGAAGAGGAAATATCCTTTGATGTAGAGGTACATGCCTATATTATAGGATAAAGTACTGTCTCAGTTGGAACGATCAAGTATTTGGACTATGGAAGATGGGCAGAAAAGGGAACTTTGTTTTGAAGAGGAAATATCCTTGATGTAGAGGTACAAGGCTACATTATAGGATAAAGTACTTTCTCAGTTGAAGGATCAAGTAGCTGGACTATGGAAGATGGCAGAAAAAGGAACTTTGTTTTGAAGAGGAAATATCCTTTGATGTAGAGGTACATGCCTACATTATAGGATAAAGTACTGTCTCAGTTGGAACGATCAAGTATTTGGACTATGGAAGATGGGCAGAAAAGGGAACCTTTGTTTTGAAGAGGAAATATCCTTTGATGTAGAGGTACAAGGCTAAATTATAGGATAAAGTACTTTCTCAGTTGGAAGGATCAAGTAGCTGGACTATGGAAGATGGGCAGAAAAGGGAACTTTGTTTTGAAGAGGAAATATCCTTTGATGTAGAAGTACAAGGCTACATTATAGGATAAAGTACTTTCTCAGTTGGAAGGAACAAGTAGCTGGACTATGGAAGATGGGCAGAAAAGGGAACTTTGTTTTGAAGAGGAAATATCCTTTGATGTAGTGGTACATGCCCTACATTATAGGATAAGTACTGTCTCAGTTGGAACGATCAAGTATTTGGACTATGGAAGATGGACAAAAAAGGAACTTTGTTTTGAAGAGGAAATATCCTTTAATGTAGAGGTACAAGGCTACATTATAGGATAAAGTACTTTCTCAGTTGGAAGGATCAAGTAGCTGGACTATGGAAGATGGGCAGAAAAGGGAACTTTGTTTTGAAGAGGAAATATCCTTTGATGTAGAGGTACAAGGCTACATTATAGGATAAAGTACTTTTCTCAGTTGGAAGGATCAAGTAGCTGGACTATGGAAGATGGGCAGAAAAGGGAACTTTGTTTTGAAGAGGAAATATCCTTTGATGTAGAGGTACAAGGCTACATTATAGGAAAAAGTACTTTCTCAGTTGGAAGGATCAAGTAGCTGGACTATGGAAGATGGGCAGAAAAGGGAACTTTGTTTTGAAGAGGAAATATCCTTTGATGTAGAGGTACAAGGCTATATTATAGGATAAAGTACTTTCTCAGTTGGAAGGATCAAGTAGCTGGACTATGGAAGATGGGCAGAAAAGGGAACTTTGTTTTGAAGAGGAAATATCCTTTGATGTAGAGGTACAAGGCTACATTATAGGATAAAGTACTTTCTCAGTTGGAAGGATCAATTAGCTGGACTATGGAAGATGGGCAGAAAAGGGAACTTTGTTTTGAAGAGGAAATATCCTTTGATGTAGAGGTACAAGGCTACATTATAGGATAAAGTACTTTCTCAGTTGGAAGGATCAAGTAGCTGGACTATGGAAGATGGGCAGAAAAGGGAACTTTGTTTTGAAGAGGAAATATCCTTTGATGTAGAGGTACAAGGCTACATTATAGGATAAGTACTTTCTCAGTTGGAAGGATCAAGTAGCTGGACTATGGAAGATGG
>NW_027170712.1:7500-10000 GCF_036898095.1 Palaemon carinicauda
TCTTGCCACGTGCAACAGGGTGCTATAAAAATGCATTGCCTCTAAAAACACAATTTCAAGACAACAAGGGAGCATATAGTGAAAAATGTAACAATCATCGGCCATGCCCCCGACAGTAGACGTCTCCGGATAATGGAAGCTCTTTTTATTCAACAACAAAGACCTAACCTTAACACCACGCAAGAAGGGACCTTATTGCCAACATGTATAAGGTCCACTATCAACAATAGTCCAGGCAATAACAACTATGACAGGACTGATATAGCTGAAGGTCAAAACAGGGATTATCTCCTGACAGAACCAGAGCCAGTAATCCCACCAAACATCCCGGCGAGGCAGAGGCCACCACCCAATAGGATTAACGGTCTCCGCCCTAGGGCGGTTCTTAACCAGTGGAGATGGAATCTCGTAGCAGGACTCCGTATATAAGCCATCAAAACAACACCTGCATTTCAGTTCACTCTTGACAATGAGCAGAAAACCTTCTCACTGCTCGAAACCGGTTGAGTCGAAGGATATAAATTTTGTATAAAAGTGACAATTACTTTGAGTGCACTAACATTGTAATAGTGTTTTATACTTTGTACATATTATCTGTACTTTTACAATGTGTTGTGATATATTAAAGACAAATTGTGAATGATATGGTCTTCATCACCTTCCTATTGATATGTCCCTTTCCCAGTTACTGACGGATTGTTCAAATGAAGAGAAGAAGATAATAAGAACAATAAAAAAAGTTAATTACAAGATTAACGCCACTGAGGCAGCAATCACTTTTAATAAAACCTGCTTAAAAGAGGGTCTACTCCCAAAATATACAAATTTTAGACTGCATGACCCCTCAGCACGTAATGACCCGCGGACTAGTGCTTTCAGGAGATCTCTCCTTCGCCGGCAATTGGATACTAAACTGCATGAAAAGAAAGATCTATATGCACGCCTTGCTCGTCTGCAGAGTGAATGGGCTGAAATCCAGAACATCGCCATTGATCAAGCACGCCCTTCTGGAGAGGTCCCGGAATACATTGTGAGAGAGGAACAAGACAATCTAGACCACAGTATTATTGAAGAAAGTGATGAAAGGCAACCTGATGACAATGATCAACAAAGGAATCACCTTACCTACCCAGAAAATATCTCTTACCTCCTTAATAAACTAAAAGAGAAAGACCAACGAAATCGGACCAAAACTGTAATAAGAAAACTAATTAATATCAATGGAGGCAAACTTAAGATCCCAGAAAAGAGGCAAGAGTATGTAAATCTCACCAATTACGTTCCCACGCCTGCTCAAGAAGAAATATTATGTTTAGGCCTTAATTGCCACTACATGACCAAACCAAGACCGACTGACAAGAGATTGGAAATCGAGCTCCTCCTCGACACCATACAAGAAAATGAACGTAGAGGTGCCCTACGGACGACTGATGCTCTCCAACCCCTACTCTTGGCAGAAGCCCTCACAGACCGTGGCCAATACCGGAGTGGGATTGTCACGAAGGAGATGAGAGATGCTGCCAAGGCTCTTAGATTGCAAGAAGGCATCACTGTACGCCGTGCAGATAAAACTGCCGCCTTCGTTCTCATAAATACAGAGGAGTACCATGAGAAACTAGATCAAATTTTGGCTAATACCTCAAAATTTGAACGATTGTCCCGCAACCCCACTGAGGATATCAAGAGGGAAGCAAACAGCATTATACAAACCATTAATGCTGCCACCAACGCCGTCCATTTGCCACCTATTTCAGGTGATTTTGGGCTCAGCTACTTATACGGAAATGTAAAAACGCACAAGCAAGGGAACCCTCTCAGGCCTATTATCAGCCAGTGCCCTGCCCCTACATACCAGCTTGCTAAGAGACTGAACACCTTACTCACACCCTATATCCCCAATAAATATTGTGTGACATCATCAGCAGAATTCCTAGAAAAACTGAGAAATTCCTCAAGTGACGGAGTTATTGCCTCCATGGATGTCGAGTCCCTATTTACTAACGTTCCCATGAATGAAACAATAAAATTCATAATGGACAGAGTTTATAGGGATACAACGACACCCACCCTCAACATCCCCGAGGCCTCTCTCCGTGCACTATTAGAAATATGCACCAAGAAAGCCCCTTTCACTACCCATAAGGGCCATATATTTATTCAGAAAGATGGAGTCGCTATGGGGTCCCCTTTAGGCGTCCTCTTTGCTAATTTTTATATGGGAGTAGTCGAGGAGAGAGTTTTTCGAAAAATCAGTAAACCAGACCTCTATGTACGCTACATTGACGATACTTTCATAAAAATGGCCAATAAGGAGAGCATAGAAGAACTTCGCCGAATTTTTGAGGAATGCAGCTCGCTCAGGTTCACCCTAGAGCACAGCCTCCAAGGACGTCTCCCCTTCCTTGATGTCCTTGTAGAAACAAGCAATGATAGTTTTAGTAACTCGGTGTACGTAAAACCAACGAATCTCGGCCTATGTCTGAATGGTGACAGCGAGTGC
>NW_027170713.1:5000-20000 GCF_036898095.1 Palaemon carinicauda
TTTTACTTCTTTAAAAATATTTTTCTTAATATATTGTAATAATTTTTTATTTCATTATTTACATATATATATAGTATTTTGAGTGTTACTATTGTTAACGTCTCATTATTAAAATATTTTTTATTAGAATTAACATTTTCGTTATTATTAGAATTAAAATTTTCATTATTATAATAATTATTAAAATAAATCATTCAAATCCTGCCAAAAAAAAAAATCCTTGAAGCATAAAAAAAAAACTTATTCAACTTGAAAACCAAACCATTTAATCAATTTAAGAAACTTTTCGGAACAACCATTGGCCCACTGAGAATCTCTTCCTACCGCCAGCGATAAACGCAAGGAGGTTGTCAATAACCGTTGTCATTGGCGCCGTTTAGCAGAGTCTAATGTGGGTCCGAATTGACAGTTACCACAACAAGCCGTTAGGAGGGCAAGAGAACAGGCTGCAATTTGCCGAAGCCAGCAACTACGCCGGAGAAGATGTGTTTATTAATGTTTCAATTTGCATCTCATTCCGAGCTACGAGAACTCACTGACTTGCTGTGTTTCTTTGTGGGGGGAGAGGTGTGTGTGTTACTTCACCTCCCCCCCCCCCCACCTCCCGGGCCCTCCTGAAAGACAGTAAGTCCCTACAGCTACACTTGTTAAAAATTTGCAATAAAAAAAAACGGTAAATCTCTATTATTATTATTATTATTGTTATTATTATTATTATTATTAGCCAAGGTACAACCCTAGTTGGAAAATCTAGATGCTATAAGCCCAAAGGCTCCAACAGGGAAAAATAGCCCAGTGAGGAAAGGAAATAAGGAAATAAATAAATGATGAGAATAAATTAACAATAAATCATTCTACAAACAGTAACAACGTCAAAACAGATATTTCATATATAAACTATAAAAAGACTTAGGTCAGCCTGTTCAACATAAGAACATTTACTGCAACTTTGAACTTTTGAAGTTCTACTGATTCAACTACCCGATTAGGAAGATCATTCCACAACTTGGACACGGCTAGAATAAAACTTCTAGAATACTGTGTAATATTGAGCCTCGTGATGGAGAAGGCCTGGCTATTAGAATTAACTGCCTGACTAGTATTACGAACAGGATGGAATTGTGCAGGAAGATCTAAATGTAAAGGATGGTCAGAATTATGACAAATCTTATGCAACATGCATAATGAACTAATTGAACGGCGGGGCCAAAAATTAATATATTTAGATCAGGAATAAGAAATTTAATTGACCGTCAATTTATTCCAGGATTTTTACAGTTATAAAAACAGATATACTGACGTAAAGGAGTGATATTACGGTCACCAACCCGTAAAAGATGATAACTAAGGTAAAATTACGGTCGCCTGTATTTTACTGAAATACGGGTGAGAACAGTATATTTTTACGGACAATTTCTATTACGGTCACCAACCCGTAAAAGATAATAACTAATGTAAAATTACGGTCGCCTGTATTTTACTGAAATACGGGTGAGAACAGTATATTTTTACGGACAATTTCTATTACGGTCACCAACCCGTAAAAGATAATAACTAATGTAAAATTACGGTCGCCTGTATTTTACTGAAATACGGGTGAGAACAGTATATTTTTACGGACAATTTCTATTACGGTCACCAACCCGTAAAAGATAATAACTAATGTAAAATTACGGTCGCCTGTATTTTACTGAAATACGGGTGAGAACAGTATATTTTTACGGACAATTTCTATTACGGTCACCAACCCGTAAAAGATAATAACTAATGTAAAATTACGGTCGCCTGTATTTTACTGAAATACGGGTGAGAACAGTATATTTTTACGGACAATTTCTATTACGGTCACCAACCCGTAAAAGATAATAACTAAGGTAAAATTACGGTCGCCTGTATTTTACTGAAATACGGGTGAGAACAGTATATTTTTACGGACAATTTCTATTACGGTCACCAACCCGTAAAAGATAATAACTAAGGTAAAATTACGGTCGCCTGTATTTTACTGAAATACGGGTGAGAACAGTATATTTTTACGGACAATTTCTATTACGGTCACCAACCCGTAAAAGATAATAACTAAGGTAAAATTACGGTCGCCTGTATTTTACTGAAATACGGGTGAGAACAGTATATTTTTACGGACAATTTCTATTACGGTCACCAACCCGTAAAAGATAATAACTAATGTAAAATTACGGTCGCCTGTATTTTACTGAAATACGGGTGAGAACAGTATATTTTTTACGGACAATTTCTATTACGGTCACCAACCCGTAAAAGATAATAACTAAGGTAAAATTACGGTCGCCTGTATTTTACTGAAATACGGGTGAGAACAGTATATTTTTACGGACAATTTCTATTACGGTCACCAACCCGTAAAAGATAATAACTAAGGTAAAATTACGGTCGCCTGTATTTTACTGAAATACGGGTGAGACCAGTATATTTCTACGGACAATTTCTATTACGGTCACCAACCCGTAAAAGATAATAACTAAGGTAAAATTACGGTCGCCTGTATTTTACTGAAATACTGTTGAGAACAGTATATTTTTACGGACAATTTCTATTACGGTCACCAACCCGTAAAAGATAATAACTAAGGTAAAATTACGGTCGCCTGTATTTTACTGAAATACGGGTGAGAACAGTATATTTTTACGGACAATTTCTATTACGGTCACCAACCCGTAAAAGATGATAACTAAGGTAAAATTACGGTCGCCTGTATTTTACTGAAATACTGTTGAGAACAGTATATTTTTACGGACAATTTCTATTACGGTCACCAACAAGTAAAAGATAATAACTAAGGTAAAATTACGGTCGCCTGTATTTTACTGAAATACGGGTGAGAACAGTATATTTTTACGGACAATTTCTATTACGGTCACCAACCCGTAAAAGATAATAACTAAGGTAAAATTACGGTCGCCTGTATTTTACTGAAATACGGGTGAGAACAGTATATTTTTACGGACAATTTCTATTACGGTCACCAACCCGTAAAAGATGATAACTAAGGTAAAATTACGGTCGCCTGTATTTTACTGAAATACTGTTGAGAACAGTATATTTTTACGGACAATTTCTATTACGGTCACCAACAAGTAAAAGATAATAACTAAGGTAAAATTACGGTCGCCTGTATTTTACTGAAATACGGGAGAGAACAGTATATTTTTACGGACAATTTCTATTACGGTCACCAACCCGTAAAAGATAATAACTAAGGTAAAATTACGGTCGCCTGTATTTTACTGAAATACGGGTAAGAACAGTATATTTTTACGGACAATTTCTATTACGGTCACCAACAAGTAAAAGATAATAACTAAGGTAAAATTACGGTCGCCTGTATTTTACTGAAATACGGGAGAGAACAGTATATTTTTACGGACAATTTCTATTACGGTCACCAACCCGTAAAAGATAATAACTAAGGTAAAATTACGGTCGCCTGTATTTTACTGAAATACGGGTAAGAACAGTATATTTTTACGGACAATTTCTATTACGGTCACCAACAAGTAAAAGATAATAACTAAGGTAAAATTACGGTCGCCTGTATTTTACTGAAATACGGGTGAGAACAGTATATTTTTACGGACAATTTCTATTACGGTCACCAACCCGTAAAAGATAATAAATAAGGTGAAATTACGGTCGCCTGTATTTTACTGAAATACGGTTGAGAACAGTATATTTTTACGGACAATTTCCGATTAAAATTACGTGTTTTTTTTTTTACAAGTGTAGCTAGACACCTCGTTGGATTTGGTTAGCGAGAGTGTCCTTCTTCGGAAAGCAAGTCGTAATAATAACTAGGGTAAAATTACGGTCGCCTTTGTTTTACTGAAATACGGGTGAGAACAGTACATTTTTACGGACAATATCCGATTGAAATTACTTTTTTTTTTTTTTTTTTTTTTTTTTTTTTTTTTTTTAACAGTGTAGCTAGACACCTCGTTGGATTTGGTTAGCGAGAGTGTCCTCCTTCGGAAAGCAAATCGTTTGAGAATTGTTGTGCTTTTGATTTTGATATGTTTATCATTAATATTGTGATTCGTTCTTCGTTTTAACGAAAACAGGTTAGTAGTTTCAGTAGAAAATTGCGATATAATAAAAAATGTACAAGAAACAAAATACTTGTTTGCGTTGAATGATGATGATAATAATAATAATAATAATAATAATAATAATAATAATAATAATAATAATAATAATAATAATAATTATGATAGTATTATTATTATTATTATTATTATTATTATTATTATTATTATTATTATTATTATTATTATTATTATAACAACAATGATGATAACATTAATTAAAGCTGGCCCATCTGTTTTCATATAAAACTATTCCTAAAACATTCTTTGGGAATTGTCAATATTATTATTATTATTATTATTATTATTATTATTATTTATTATTATCATTATTATTATCATCATCATTATTATTATTATTGTTATTATTATTAATAGTATTATTATCATTATTATTATTATTATTATTATTATTATTATTATTATTATAACAACAATGATGATAACATTAATTAAAGCTGGCCCATCTGTTTTCATACAAACCTATTCCAAAAATATTCCTCACCGTTCCCGGAATCAACAAGTTAGGAAACTTCCCAGCTTTAATCATCACAGGCAGATTTTTCTCTCATTTATTTTGGATGGAGAAAGAGTCTCTCTCTCTCTCTCTCTCTCTCTCTCTCTCTCTCTCTCTCTCTCTCTCTCTCTCTCTCTCTCTCTCTCTCTCTTAAATGTGTGTGTATATATATATATATATATATATATATATATATATATATATATATATATATATATATATATATATAATTTTTACAGTTTATATATGAAATATTTATTTTAATGTTACAGTTGTCAAATTATTTTTTCCTTGTTTCCTTTCCTCACTGGCCCATTTCCCCTGTTATTATTATTATTAATTGTTAAGCTACAACCCTAGTTGGAAAAGCAAGATACTGTAAGCGAAGGGGCCCCAACGGGGAAAATAGCCCAGTAAGGAAAGGAAACAAGGAAAAATTAAAGGTTTTAAAAATAGTAACATTAAAATAAATGTTTCCTGTGTATACTATAGATACTTTAACAAAACAAGAAGAAGAGAAATTAGATAGAATAGTGTGCCCGAGTGTACCCTCAAGCAAGAGAACTCTAACCCAAGAGAGTGGAAGACCATAGAAAAAATAAAAATAGATTCAACCTTACCAATAGTTTCTTTCAGAATTTAATACTCTAATTTGAAAAGCAATTAAATAATAAATAAAAAGACGTGACTAGATTTTGGCTGGTTTATATGAGCGCGCACACTCCAGTGTGCGTGCGCGAGCTCTTATGCATTGTAGGTTATTCGACTTAGTGTCCTTAAGTAAAGGCAGTCATGTTGAGGCGCAGTTAGCAACTTGGTAATGACTCTCATTATTATCAGCAACTGGTAATGACTCTCGTTATCATTAGCAACTGGCTGGGAGGCGACTTGCCCCATAATGTCGTTGAAGGAACAAATCTCTTGCAATGATATTATTATTCGGGGTTGGAACAGAGAGAGAGAGAGAGAGAGAGAGAGAGAGAGAGAGAGAGAGAGAGAGAGAGAGAGAGAGTACTGTTCTTAGCGCTGGTAATTATTTAAAGATTTTTTTACGCTCTTATTTGTTATTATCGGTAGTTGTTTATCGACACACACGAATATATATATATATATATATATATATATATATATATATATATATATATTATATATATCGTATATATATATATATTATATATATCGTATATATAGTATGTATATACTGTATATATGATAAATAGATATACTGTATAAAATATATATATATATATATATATATCATATATATATATATATATATATATGTATATATATATATATGTATATATGATATGTATATACTGTATATATATATATATATATATATATATATATATATATAAATATATATATATATATACGCACAAATATATATATAAATATATACTTTATATATAATATATATATGCATATATATATACACATCCATATGTATATATATATATAATATATATATATATATATATATATATATGTATATATACATACATATGTATATATATATATATATATATATATATATATATGTATATATACATACATATGTATATATATATATATATATATATATATATATATGTATATATACATACATATGTATATACATAATTGTCTATACATAGGTGTATGTAATAAAGTATCGTATTTATCTTGAATCATGTTTTAATTTTTAGAGAAATTAAACATCAGGAACCCATTGGAAGTGCCTCTCTCTCTCTCTCTCTCTCTCTCTCTCCTCTCTCTCTCTCTCTCTCTCTCTCTCTCTCTCTCTCTCTACGTTTGTCTTCTCAAGTTTGGTAAATGATAAATTGACCGTATTTTGTTTTTGTTTACAAAGCTGTTATTATCAAATAAGCTCTCATTGCGTATGTTTAGTAGAACTTAACATTCCAGGTAGAATATTTTTTCGTTATTTACTTAATATGTGAGAGAATATATTTCAATTACTTTTTGATGAATATTCTTTTTTATAGTAACAATATATCCAGACTTTTGTTTACTTATTCTTAATGTAGAAAACTTATTTAAAGATGAAATACGATTTAATGTTTTTCTTATTTCTAATTTCAACTGATTAATTGAATTAACGTAAACCTAAATGTAAAATTCAGTACATAAGTATTAAGTCACTCTCTCTCTCTCTCTCTCTCTCTCTCTCTCTCTCTCTCTCTCTCTCTCTCTCTCTCTCATATTTTATGAAGCCGGCTGTTATACAGGTCTGCGGTTTCATTAAAAAATTTATAGAAAAAAAAAATTCAGCTTTTGGTAAAAAAAAATGGAATTGGTCACAGGTCAAAGTTTTTTTTTTAAGAGTACGAGGTCACATTTGAATATTTCATCAGTGTCCGCTGTTCTTTTGGGAGGCAATGTATCTCTCTCTCTCTCTCTCTCTCTCTCTCTCTCTCTCTCTCTCTCTCTCTCTCTCTCTCTCTCTCATATATATATATATATATGTATATATATATATATATATATATGTACTCATAGATAGATAGATATATTTACACTATAATATATATATATATATATATATATATATACATACATACATACATATATGTATATGTATATATATATATATATGTATACATATATTTATATATATATATACATATATATATATATATATATAAGTGAAAGTAAATACCATTGATAATCAATTAACCATCTTAAGCCAAATGTGTATGTGTGTGCGTGTGTGTGTATGTATGTACCGAAACGCTCTCCCTTTGTCCTTCGAACGTCAATGTCATTAAACTATGAACCTATATAAATTTTCTTGAACGAATATTATAGGAAAGCTGACGGTAATTTCCAATATATTTCTTCAGAAAAAAAAAGTTCTTATCATTGAGTAACTTTCGTTGGATATAAAACTCATTTCGCCCCTTCTCTTGGCTATGAGAGGAAATGCATTTTTTATTAAGCTTTAAATGGACTGCGAGTGAATAGGTGATATGTGATGATCACTCCCCCCCCCCCCACCACACCCTCTATAACCATATACCTCTCCCATACACTTTTCCACATCCAAAAAAGTACTTACTTACTTTTACTTTGAGGGCTGCTTTTCTGATCCTGTTATTATTATTATTATTATTATTATTATTATTATTATTATTATTATTGTTATTACTACTACTACTAATACTACTAATACTACTACTACTACTACTACTACTACTACTACTTACTAAGTTACAACACTAGTTGGAAAAGCAGAATGCTATAAGCCCAAGGGCTCCAACGGGGAAAATAGCCCAGTTGAGAAAGGAAACAAGGAAATATACTGCAAGAGAAGTTTGATAATATTAACAACATTGAAATAAATCTATCGTATGTAAACCAAAAACTTAGGTATAAGTAATTAAGTTGAAATATTTTAACAACAGTAACAACATTAGAGTAAATTTTTCATATATAAGCTCTAAAAACTTAAAAAAAAAAACAAGAGGAAGAGAAATATGATAGAATAGTATGTCGGAGAATACCCTCAAGCAAGACAACTCTAACGCAATACAGTGAAGGACCATGGTACAGAGGCTATGGCACTATACAGAAGTGGAACCCTACTCTCTACAGTCTGTTCCTGTATTGAATAATAAAAAATATATTTTTCCATTTTTTAATAAAAAAAAAAAAAGGTATGTTATTATCTTATTAATCCAGATTTTCATTAATTTGAACTACAAGCAGAACCTATGTCTGTTCTGCTTTCCCACTGTTATCCCTACATTATTATTATTATTATTATTACTATCCAAGCTACAACCCTAGTTGGAAAAGCAAGATGCTATAAGCCCAGGGGCTCCAACAGGGAAAAATAGCCCAGTGAGGAAAGGAAATAAATAAATGAAGAGAACAAATTAACAATAAATCATTCTAAAATAAGTAACAACGTCAAAACAGACATGTCATATGTAAACTATTAACAGCATCAAAAACAAATATGTCATAAATAAACTATAAAAAGACTCATGTCCGCCTGGTCAACAAAAAAAGCATTTCCTCCAACTTTGAACTTTTGAAGTTCTACTGATTCAACCACCCGATTAGGAAGATCATTCCACAACTTGGTCACAGCTGGAATAAAACTTCTAGAGTACTGCGTAGTATTGAGCCTCGTGATGGAGAAGGCCTGGCTATTAGAATTAAGGGGTCGGTTGCGGGATGCGCCCTCTCTAATGCATTCTCTCAAATAGATCCTCTTCCACCAAACCTCTTCTCTCCATATCAAGCAGAACCCATTTATAGTATAGAAACATAATTTGCTTGAATGTGTACGTGGCTGAAGAGAAAACGGGATGACATTTCTATATTTTGAATTTTAGTATGAGCTGTAAACTTTTCATTCGGCATTTTGGATTAGATATGAACAACTCATTCCTGAGTGGGCTGGAAAAAAACGTTTTGGATTGGATATGAACAGCTCATTTTAGAGTTAACCGTAAACGTTTTGGGTTTGATATGAACAACTCATTCTAGAGCGAGCTGTTAAAAATTTTTGGATTTGATATGAACAAATTCTTGAGTGAGCTGTTAAAAACGTTTTGGATTTTATATGAACAGCTCATTCTAGAGTGAGCTGTAAACGTTTTGGATTTTATATGAACAGTTCATTCTAGAGTGAACCGTAAACATTTTGGGTTTGATATGAATAATTCATTCTAGAGTGAGCTGTAAAAAACGTTTTGGATTTGATATGAACAACTCATTCTAGAGTGAGCTGTAAACGTTTTGAGTTTGATATGAACAACTCATTCTAGAGTGAGCTGTAAGCGTTTTGGGTTTGATATGAACAACTCCTTTTAGAGTGAGCTGGAAAAAAACGTTTTGGATTTGATATGAACAATTCATTCAAGAGCGAGCTGGAAAAAAACGTTTTGGATTTGATATGAACAACTCATTCAAGAGCGAGCTGGAAAATATGTTTTGGATTTTATATGAACAACTCATTCCTGAGTGAGCTGTAAAAAAACGTTTTGTATTTGATATGAACAACTCATTCTAGAGCGAACTGTAAATGTCTTGGGTTTTGATATAAACAACTCATGTTAAAGTGAGTTTTAATGTTTAGGGTTTGATAAGAACAAATCATGTTAAAGTGTGCTGTAAACGTTTTGATTGGTTAATAAAAACTTATTTTTATAGGCAGGGACATTTCCAATAAGCCACCACAACCCTTATATGTTAATTATATTTAATAGTACTTTACTATTGATTACATATAATTATCATAGGTGCGCAGCCCCTAATGTACAAATTCATGGCCTAATTATTGTAATGAGATTTTATATCATTTATATGCGCAATGATACCCTTAACATGTAATTAAAATAATTATATTTCCTTTATCTCGAATTGTAATTTTTCTTATAATTTTATTGTGGTTAACGCAATTTATTTTCATTTTTATTATTATTATTATTATTCTTATTATTATTATTATTACTATTATTATTATTAGCTAAGATGCAACCTTAGTTAGGAAAGCAAGATGCTATAAGCCCAAGGGTTCTAACAGGGAAAAAATAGCCCGGTGAGGAAAGAAAATATGGAGATAGGTAAACAATATAAAAATTAATGAATAATTAAAATAGAATATCGTAAAAACATTACAACATTAAAACAGATAGTTCATATATAAACTATAAAAAGACTTATGGCAGCCTGTTCAACATAAAAACATTAGCTGCAAGTTTGAACTTTTGAAGTTCTACTGATTCAATACCCCATTAACAAGATCATTCCACAACTTGGTCACAGCTGGAATAAAACTTCTTATATATCTTTGATATTGTCTTGTTGCTGTTTATATTTGTAATAAATATATCCTTCAGTTACATGTCATTTGAAATTAATTTGTATGGATATTTTTAGTCATTTAATATTTTTATTTGAGTTATTCAAATGGTTTCAAGCCACTTTCAAACTGCTTAATTTTTAAATGAGTTACCTACATTTAATGATAATTCATTTTAATGTTATACCTACTTTTAATTTTTGTTTCTATTATATTTCCTGTAAAACTTCGTTATTTGTCATTATTTAAAGGTTTCATTAAATATTTATCTGTACAACTCATCAATGAGATATTCAGAAGAGACCATTATTAAAAAATTACCATAAAGATTTTGCCATTAAGATTATAATCATTCAAATATGTATATATATATATATATATATATATTGTGTGTGTAAGTGGGTGTACATGTATATAAATGTTTATATATTCATATATATATATATATACATATATATATATATATATATATATGTATATATATTTGTGTGTGTGGGTGTATATGTATGTATATATATATATATATATATATGTATATATATATATTCATATATATATAAATATATATATATATATATATATTATATTTATATATATATGTATTCATATATATAAATATATATATATATATATATATATTATATATATGAATGTATATATATATATATATATATATTAAAGGATTAGGATTCTATTATACTAAAGGATTAGGATTCTATTATACTAAAGGATTAGGATTCAATTATACTAAAGGATTAGGATTCTATTATACTAAAGGATTAGGATTCTATTATACTAAAGGATTAGGATTCAATTATACTAAAGGATTAGGATTCTATTATACTAAAGGATTAGGATTCAATTTTAGTAGGATTAGGATTCTTTTATACTAAAGGACTAGGATTCAATTATACTAAAGGATTAGGATTCAATTATACTAAAGGAAAAGGATTAGGATTCTATTATATGAAAGGAGTAGGATTCTATTGTGTCAATGGAGTAGAATTCTGGTATATTAAAGTAGATTTTATTGTTAAGTATTATATTAAAGGAGTGTAATTCTATTATGTTAAGGAAATAGAATTGTTTTATATTAAAGGAGTAGAATTCTGTTATATTAAGGAAATAGAATTATGTTACATTAAAGAAGTAGAATTCTATTATCTTAAAGGAGTAGGATTTTATTATATGAAAGGAGTAGGATTTTATTGTCTTAAAGGAGTAGGATTTTATTGTCTTAAAGGCGTAGGATTCTATTGTCTTAAAGGAGTAGGATTCTATTATATTAAAGGAGTAGTATTCTGTTATATCAAAGGAGTAGGATTCTATTATATTAAAGAAGTAGAATTCTATTATACCAAAAGAGTAGAATTATATTATACTAAAAGAGTTGAAAATTCTATTAAAAGGATAGAATTCTATTATACGAAAAGAGTAGAATTATATTATAATAAAAGAATAGAATTCTATTATACTAAATGCGTAGAATTCTATTATGTTAAAAGAATAAAATTCTATTATACTAAAGGAGTATAATTATATTATACTAAAAGAGTAGAATTCTATTATATTAAAAGAATAGAATTCTATTATACTAAAGGAGTAGAATTATATACTAAAAGAGTAGAATGCTATTATATTAAAAGAATAGAATTGTATTACACTAAAGGAGTAGAATTATATTATACTAAAAGAATAGAATGCTATTATACTAAATGCGTAGAATTCTATTATGTTCAAAGAATATAATTCTATTATACTAAAGGAGTAGAATTATATTATAATAAAAGAGTAGAATTCTTTTATGTTAAAAGAATAGAATTCTATTATACTAAAGGAGTAGAATTCTATTATAAAAAAGGAGTAGAATTATATTATACTTAAAGAGTAGAATTCTATTATATTAAAAGAATAGAATTCTAGTATACTAAAGGAATAGAATTATGTTATACTAAAAGAGTGAAATTTTATTATATTAAAGGAATAGACTTCTATTATTCTAAAGGAGTAGAATTATATTATACTAAAAGAGTAGAATTCTATTATGGTAAAAGAATACAATTCTATTATACTAAAGGAGTAGAATTATATTATACTAAAAGAGTAGAATTCTATTATGTTAAAAGGATAGAATTCTATTATACAAAAGGAGTAGATTTCATGATTAAATCTTAAATTAAATTAGTAGAATTTTATATTAAAGCATCAGATTTTATGGTTAAGTATTACGTTAAAGGAGTAGATTTCATTGTTAAATGATATATTAAAGGAATAGAATTCTATTATACTAAAGGATGAGAATTCTATTATACTAAAGGATTAGAATTCTATTATACTAAATGATTAGAATTCTGTTATACTAAAGGATTAGAATTCTGTTATATTAAAGGAGTAGAATTTTTTTTATAATAAATCTGCAGATTTATGGTTGTGTATTTATATTAAAAGGCAAAGATTTCTAGTTTCAATAATGTATTAAAGGAGTAGAATTCTATAATATTAAAGGAGTAGAATTCTATTATATTAAAGGAGTAGAATTTTTATTACAATAAAGTAGCAGATTTATGTGTATGTATTGTATTAAAGGAAGAGATTTCATAGTTCAATATTATATTAAATTAGTAGAATTTTATTATATTAAATGAGTAGAATTCTATTATACTAAAGGAATAGAATTCTATTATACTAAAGGATTAGAATTCTATTATACTAAAGGATGAGAATTCTATTATAGTAAAGGAATATAATTCTATTATACTAAAGGATGAGAATTCTTTTATACTAAAGGATTAGAATTCTATTATACTAAAGGATTAGAATTCTTTTATACTAAAGGATTAGAATTCTTTTATACTAAGGATGAGAATTCTATTATACTAAAGGATTAGAATTCTATTATACTAAAGGATTAGAATTCTGTTATATTAAAGGAGTAGAATTTTTTTTATAATAAATCTGCAGATTTATGGTTGTGTATTTATATTAAAGGCAAAGATTTCTAGTTTCAATAATGTATTAAAGGAGTAGAATTCTATAATGTTAAAGGAGTAGAATTCTATTATATTAAAGGAGTAGAATTTTTATTACAATAAAGTAGCAGATTTATGTGTATGTATTGCATTAAAGGAAGAGATTTCATAGTTCAATATTATATTAAATTAGTAGAATTTTATTATATTAAATGAGTAGAATTCTATTATACTAAAGGAATAGAATTCTATTATACTAAAGGATTAGAATTCTATTATACTAAAGGATTAGAATTCTATTATACTAAATGAGTAGAATTCTATTATACTAAAGGAATAGAATTCTATTATACTAAAGGAGTAAAATTCTATTATACTAAAAGAGTAGAATTCTATTATACTAAAGGATTAGAATTCTATTATACTAAAGGAATAGAATTCTATTATACTAAAGGATTAGAATTCTATGTTTCCCCCCCCCAAAAAAAAAGTGTTTCAAAATGTCGATTTGGGCCAGACGTCGCCACTTTTTAATGGGACGTTTTATGCTAAACAGGCGTTTTATGCATAGCTTAATTACTGAAATTCGTCCGGCCAGCATTAAATATGCATATATTTATACAGATGCATTGCGAATTCATTCCTCTGACATGTATACGGTAATTACTACAGCTGGGTGACTTTATTTATCACTCGTTACTTAGTTACTTGTATGTTTTGACTTCTTTAACTTAGTTGCTTATATGTTGTTCACTACTTTAACTTGGTTACTTATATGTTGTTCACTACTTTAACTTAGTTGCTTATATGTTGTTCACTACTTTAAGTTAGTTACTTATATGTTGTTCACTACTTTAACTTAGTTACTTATATGTTGTTCACTACTTTAACTTAGTTACTTATATGTTGTTCACTACTTTGACTTAGTTACTTATATGTTGTTCACTACTTTAACTTAGTTACTTATATGTTGTTCACTACCTTAACTTAGTTACTTATATGTTGTTCACTACTTTAACTTAGTTACTTATATGTTGTTCACTACTTTAACTTAGTTGCTTATATGTTGTTCACCACTTTTAACTTAGTTACTTATATGTTGTTCACTACCTTAACTTAGTTACTTATATGTTGTTCACTACTTTAACTTAGTTACTTAAATGTTGTTCACTACTTTAACTTAGTTTCTTATATGTTGTTCACTACTACTTTAACTTCAGTTACTTATATGTTGTTCACTACCTTAACTTAGTTACTTATATGTTGTTCACTACTTTAACTTAGTTACTTATATGTTGTTCACTACTTTAACTTAGTTACTTATATGTTGTTCACTACCTTAACTTAGTTACTTATATGTTGTTCACTACTTTAACTTAGTTGCTTATATGTTGTTCACTACCTTAACTTAGTTACTTATATGTTGTTCACTACTTTAACTTAGTTGCTTATATGTTGTTCACTACCTTAACTTACTTACTTATATGTTGGTCACTACTTTAACTTAGTTACTTATATGTTGTTCACTACTTCAACTTAGTTACTTAAATGTTGTTCACTACTTTGACTTAG
>NW_027170715.1:15000-17500 GCF_036898095.1 Palaemon carinicauda
TTACGAAAATGGACTCCATTCTCAATGACCCTTTCACATTTGAAAAATTAACATATCAAGACCCTTTTAAAAATACCCTTTTGTTAGAAGACAGATTAAATAGATTTTTAAAGAAATTATTAAACCAGAAAAACATTAATGAAATAGAGTACAAAACATTATATAGCAGCGGATCTAATCCAGGAATTATGTATGGCCTTCCAAAAATACATAAGGCAAATATACCACTAAGGCCAGTATTGTCATCTTTTAAAACTCACAATTATGAATTAGCAAAATTCATAATTCCCGGAATAAACAAATATGCTAAAAATGAATACTCCCTGGAAAACACCTATGAATTTTTTAATGACATTAAAAATACCCCAATAAGTGAAGAAAACTATATTGTAAGTTTAGATATAACGTCCCTATATACGAATGTACCGGTTCAGGAAACTATTAATATAATTACAAATCTCATTTATGATAATAACGACAACTTCAGAGGTTTGAATGAAAATGATTTCAGAAAGCTTTTAGATTTAACCGTTAATAACACCTACTTTATATTTAATGGAAATTACTACAAACAAAAAGAGGGTTTAGCAATGGGTTCACCTTTATCTGCCACTCTAGCAAATATTTTTCTTTGTTATCATGAAGAAAAATGGTTAAATAATTGTCCATCAGATTTTAAGCCATTTTACTACAGACGATACGTAGATGATACATTTATAATATTGAAAAAGAAGGAAGATGCGGAAAACTTTTTGAATTACATGAATTCACAACATCCAAAAATCAAATTTACGATAGAAAAAGAACAGGATAATCAAATTCCCTTTTTAGATATTTTAATAAAAAAATCAAATAACGGTATAGACACCAACATTTACAGAAAACCTTCTCACACAGGACTCGGAGTTAATTTTTTGAGTAGATGCTATGCCAATTTCAAGTTAAACACATTTAGCACAATGTTTTACCGAGCGTTTAGATTAACGTCATCTTTTGAAAATTTTCATAGGGAAATATGTTTCCTGGAGAAATTCTTTTCCAACAATGGTTTCCCATCCAAAATATTCTATTACAAACTCAGAACTTTCCTTAACAGTATATTTTGTCCTAAACCAAAGAAATTTGGTCCAAAAAAAGTTGAACTCTTCATAAAATTACCTTATTTTAATGATGAAACAAACAAATATATTAAAATCAGAATACATGAAATCCTGAGTAAATACCTACCACAAATTAAACCGAATTTAATATTCTATAATTACTCCAAAATAAAAAGTTTTGTTAACCATAAAGAAAAGCTGCAAAAGACCTTTGAATCAATGGTGGTTTACCTGTTTAACTGTCCAAATTGCCAATTAGCTTACATTGGCTCCACGAAAAAATGCGTTTTTTCTCGCTACCAAGATCACAAGGGAATTAGCAGCCGAACTGGCAGAGCCTTGTCCAAACCTTTACAGTCCAGCATACGAGACCATTGCGAAATGGATTGTAAGTGTTCATTCTCTTTGGACAACTTTTCAATAATATACAGAGGCTCATATGAAAATGAAATAAGAATAGCAGAGTCAATCTTTATAAAATCTAAAAAGCCACAACTTAATCAAGAAATTTCTAGCTTTCCTTTGAAGATTGCCTAATTATGCCTTTTCCCATTCTAACTTAGAATTTATTTGTTTGTTTACAATATTTATGTACAGTTTGCTCTTTATTGTTTTACTTTCTTTTACCCAGGAACATGATTATGAACACAGAGATGTTTGAAACGTTGTTATTGGTTGGTGACGGAAATAAATTTAAGAATGTTTGGCGTTGTCGTAATTCTCCAGTTCCTTATTAAACTGAGGTTCCCTTCCACCCGCTCAGTATCGGATAATATAATAATAATAATAATAATAATAATAATAATGATAATAAAAATAATAATAATAATGATAATAATAATAATAATAATAATAATAATAATAATAATAATAATAATAATAATAATAATAATAATAATAATAATAATAATAATAATAATATTAATAATAATAATAATAATAATAATAATAATAATAATAATAATAATAATTTTAATAATAATAATAATAATAATAATAATAATAATAATAATAATAATAATAATAATAATAATAATAATAATAATAATAATAATAAAAATGATAACAATAATTTATGATAATAATAATAAAAATAATAATAATAATAATAATAATAATAATAATAATAATAATAATAATAATAATAATAATAATCATAATGATAATAATCATAATGATAATAATAATAATAATAATAATAATAATAATAATAATAATAATAATAATAATAATAATAATAATATTAATAATAATAATAATAATAATTATAATAATTTTAAAAATAATAATCATAATAATAATAGTAATAATAATAATAATAATAATAATAATAATAATAATAATAATAATAATAATAATAATAATAATAATAATAATAATAATAATAATAATAATAATAT
>NW_027170716.1:0-12500 GCF_036898095.1 Palaemon carinicauda
GGTGCGTCTTACCACTTGTAATGTCTTATGTCACGGATAATACGATAAGTATGTATGTATGTATGTATGTATGTATGTATGTATGTATATATATATATATAAATATATATATATATATACACATATATATATATATATATATATATATATATATATATATATATGTATATATATATATATATATATATATATATATATATATATATATGTATATATATATATATATATATATATATATATATATATATATATATATGTATATATATATATATATATATATATATATATGTATATATATATATATATATATATATATATATATATGTATATATATATATATATATATATATATATATATATGTATATATATATATGTATATATATATGTATATATATATATATATATATATATATATATATATATATATATATATATATATATATATATATATATATATATATGTATATATATATATATATATATATATATATATATATATATATATATATATATATATATATATATATATATATATATATATATATATATATATATATATATATATATATATATATATATATATATATATATATATATATATATATATATATATACATATACATATACATATATATATATATATATATATATATATATATATATATATATATATATATATCTATTTTTGGGTGAGATAGCCATGGCGTCCTGATGGAAGGTTCCTTTTTGGTAGCTTCCTTGGGTAAATAACTACTAAGATATTCCCAGAGAATTTAACCACAGGTTATCACAGAATTCTAACTTCTGGAGCGAGTATCCTAAAGGTTTCCCTTTTAAGACATCGTATATCAACAGGGGACGCATGTATTACTGCGCCACATAGCTATCTACACCCCGAACAGAGTTAATGCTTCGGTGTGTAAAGGCGGAGAATAGCTGGGAGCCGTTCCATAGCTAATCTCATCCGTGGCTACTTTTGGTACTCGAGACGTAAACAAACGGGCGCCATTGCTTAAATGACGTCAAGTCCGTCTTCATCCTGAAGCCAGTTGCTTGCCGATCACCATGATACAGCAGAGCAAGGTGGGACCTAAAAACTGGACGAAGTAGCAGGGAGGGTCCATCAGGACGCCATGGCTATCTCACCCAAAAATAGATTTTTCGCTTCGCTCAAAATCCGTTTTTTGGGCTCAAGCCATGGCGTCCTGATGGAAGAATACCAGAGAATCAATGTATCGTGGTAGATTTTCCCCTATTGGTAAGTGCCAAGGGCTTTGAACAAAATAGCATAGTAATCTTAATAAAGAACCGTAGGGAAGAATCTTCCTGCCCCCCTTGGCAGTGAAGTTCCCACGGGCCATGCCGACGTCAAAGTGGTTATTGAAGGGTTATTCACCCTGTTAGAAGAACCTGAAGAACTTGGAGACGAGACTGAATGGTTGGCATTCGTATCGGAACATTCTGGAAGGCAGACAAGTGGTGGTTGGACACTGTGTGCTGAGAAGGTTGGTTTCGTCTCCAGGGTATGAAGAGTAAGTATTCGTATTGGAATATCATGTTGTAAGAGTGAATATAAAATAAGGGTTAGGACCTTAAAATCTCCATGAACCATAAGGAAAGGGGATAATAAAACTATGACAGGCATGTATTTCATAGTAAGTAGGAGCGGATTGAGACGCACAAGTAATAAAATAGAAATTTTATTTCACAGTTGCAGAAATTAAATGAATTGCAGCAATAAGTAAAGTTAATTTACAGTAATTATAATGTACATAGTAATAAAGACTTGCTCTTGAATCTGAAAGGGAATTTCATATTTATTAGTAGGCACTCGTTCTCGAGGAACGTTAGTCTTTAATTAATACACATCATGCTCTAGGCATGCGGCACTTGTGTGACAACTATGACATTTCACCTGGGATAAGAACAGTTATAAGAAAGCACTAAGTGTTTTCGACATCACTATGTATCGCTCGAGGGTCAACATAGGCACCCGAAGAGTTAGAGTCCCAAGTAACTCACTGTTCTATGCAGAGTTAGGTGCAGGTTTCATAACACTACCTGCGGCTACCACAAAATGTTTGACTTCGTGCACTTGTTTCGCATAATGTTTGAAGAAAATACGCGAGGATTTCCAGCCTGTGAAGCTTTTAAGGCTTTCGAAGTCCATACTCTGAAAGAAATTCAGAGACGATGCAACTTTTCTAGGATCGTGACCGGCGGGTGTACTGTCGGGATCCGCTCTGCGAATGAAGCAGGTGATTTTCGCTCTTAATTGTTTCAGTGACAGGTCGCTGCCCGATGTTTCTCCTTTGAAGAGTTGGCCTCCACCAAAGTTCGAAGTTCTGCGAAGATAGACCTTGAGGCTCTCTACTGGGTATAAAGAGGCATCTTCCTTCAGGGGGCATATTCTCCAGGGGCCCCATCTTTTGGTGGGTAATTCATTTTTGGCGAGAAACGTCGGATCCGGGGAGAGGGTAATGTCTCCTGAATCAGTAAACAGGATATGACCCTCTTCTCTTGACAATGCCACAATTTCTCTGACTCGGGCTCCTGAGGCAAGAGCAAAGAGAAATATAACTTTCTGAGTCAGATCCTTGAGAGGGCATGAATCATTATCTAAGTTGGAGGCGAAATGTAGCACCTTGTCCAATGACCAGGAGATCGGTTTCGGTGGGGGTGCTGGGCGTAGACGAGCGCATGCTTTAGGCAGTTTATTGAAGATGTCGCTGGACAGATCAATTTGGAAGGCATACAATAGTGGTCTAGTCAAGGCTGATTTGCAAGTTGAAATCGTATTGGCTGCTAATCCCTGTCCATGAAGGTGAATGAAGAAGGACATGCAGAAATCTATTGTGATTTCCTTAGGATTTTTTGTCTTGACGAAAGAGACCCATTTTCTCCAGGATGATTCGTATTGCCGTCTTGTGGATTCGGTCTTGTATTCCTCGAGGAAGTCTAGACTTTTCTTCGAGATCCCAAACCTCTACTTTGCGGCTAGGGAGAGAAAATCATGAGATGAAGGTCCTTGATTTTCGATGATGAAGCGAAGACAGTCGACTTCTGTACTTGTTGGGAGAGAACTGGGCCCGGGAGAGGGATCAGCTTGGGCTGCAGCTCCAGGACCAGGGGGGTACCAGTTGCTCCGGGGCCACTTGGGAGCCACTAGGGCCGCTGTCCCTTTGAAGGTTCTCAGCTTGGAGAGGACTTTCAGCAGAAGGTTGGTGGGAGGGAACAGGTAGATCTTGGACCATCTGTTCCAGTCCAGTGACATGGCATCCACTGCTTCTGCCTTGGGGTCCTCGTACAGGGCCACGTACCGAGGAAGTTGATTGTTGTCGCTCGTTGCGAAGAGATCTATCTGAAGTTCTGGGACTTGGTGAGAGATGAAGGAGAATGATCTTGCGTCTAGAGACCATTCCGACTCTATCGGGTTTGTCCGAGATAGAGCATCCGCTGTCACGTTGCGGAATCCTTGTAGGTGAACTACAGACAGGTGCCATTTCTTCTTCTCTGCCAGACGGAAGATTGGGAGAAACACCTGATTTATCTGGGGCGATCTTGAGCCTTGGCGATTGAGACATCGAACTACCACCGAGTTGTCTAGGGTTAGACGAATATGGATCGAGGGAGGCGGGGAGAGTTTCTTCAGAGTTAGAAGGACCGCCATGGCCTCCAAGATGTTGATGTGGAACGTCTTGAACAGGGGAGACCATGTGCCTTGACCTCCCCAACCCTCCAGCGAAGCGTCCGTGTGGATGTTGAGTGATGGAGGTGGGTGTTGGAGAGGAATGGACCTTTTCAGGGCCTTTGCTTCCGACCACGGCTTGAGGAGAAGTCGAAGTCTGTTTGGGAGCCGTCTCTTGAGGTCTCTTCGAGCGATGGATGCAGAACGTCTCCAGACTCCCGCGGCATCCTTTAGCTGTGCACGAAGCACTGGGTTTGTTACTGAGGCGAACTGTAGAGAGCCTAGAACTCGTTCCTGCTGGCGTCTTGAGATCCGCTTGGATTTCAGTAGTCGCTTGACAGACCCTGCTATTTCCTTCCTTTTCTTCTGGGGAATGGAAAGGCGGTGTGACTGAAGGTTCCATTGGATTCCTAACCATTGGAACTTCTGAGCTGGAGAGAGGCGAGATTTCTTCGCGTTTATCTTGAATCCCAGGTGTTCTAGGTACTGGGTGACTTTGCTGCAGGATTTTACACAATCCTCGGGCGATGGAGCCCAAACTAGCCAGTCGTCGAGGTAGGCCATCACCTGGACGTCTCGGAGGCGGAGCTGTTGTACTATGGCGTCCGCCAGCTTTGTGAAGATCCGAGGGGCCACATTGAGGCCGAAGGGCATGGCCCTGAAGGCGTAGCTTTTCCTTTGGAGTCGAAATCCTAGGTAGGAGGAAGCGTGATGGTTCATCGGAATGTGCCAGTAGGCATCCGCCAGGTCTATGGAGACCGTGTAAAAACCTCGAGGCAGAAGGGTCCTTATCTGTTGAAGAGTCAGCATCTTGAACTTGTCGTTCGCTATGAACTTGTTGAGGGGGATAAGTCCAGAATGACTCTGAGTTTGTCGGAGTCTTTCTTGGGGACACAAAACAGTCTCCCTTGGAACCTGGTGGACTTTACCTTCCTTATCACCTTCTTGTTCAAGAGATCTAGGACATATTCTTCCAGAAGGGGGGTTGATTGTTGGAAGAATTGCTGGAATGTTGGGGATGGTTGAGTCCAACTCCAGCCTAGACCCTTCTTGACGATGCTGTGTGCCCAGGGATCGAAGGTCCAACGATCCTGGAATTGGCGGAGTCTTCCTCCCACCGGAAGCACTTCATTGCTTCTGGTGTCCCGAGGGCTTGCTGCCTCGGCCGCTAGCTCCCTTTCCTCCTCTGCCTCTGGAGGGACGGCGAGACGCGTCTCTGCCTGCACCTCTGCTTGAGCCTCTACCTTTGGGACGAAAGGTAGTCGTCTGTTGCTCGAAAGCAGGGGTGAAAACCGGTGACTGTGACAAGACCGGTTGGGTGACCAGCTGAAAGGTCTGCTGTGGCTGAGCTGCCACTTGGGAGGTAGCGGGTCCCGGAAACTGACGTCTTGGTTGACGTTGCTGGGGTTTATGTTTAGAAGATTTCCTCTTAGGTTGAGGTCCGTCGTCCTGAGAGGATTTCCTCTTTTTTGACATGCCCCACTTGTGGAGAAGGTTCCTATTCTCTGTGGCGGCTTTGTCGGTGATCTCCTTCACAAGGTCAGAAGGAAAGAGGTGTTTACCCCAGATGTTGGAGGAAATCAGCCTCCGGGGTTCATGTTTCACAGTGGCACCTGCGAACACGAATTCACGACAGGCTCTCCGAGCCTTCATGAAGTGGTACATGTCCTTCATCACGGTTGCCATGTGGGATTTGGCAAGTACCATGTAGTGGTCTGGTACTCTGGTGTCACAGGCCATGATGTCCAGTTGGACCTGGTGGGACATGGATGCTGCGAGCCTCTCCTTCGTATCTTGTTCCCGACGAAGGAGGTGATCGTTGAGTTTCGGGAGGTCTTCATTAAACTGACGTCCGGCGACGTCAGGATCTAGCTTTCCCACCACGAAAGTATGCTGGATGTCCTTCCAGTGTCGAGCGTCGGGGGGAGTCACTATGGAGAAGGGTCTGCACTCCTCCAGTGCAGGGCAGGCTTTTCCCTCTTCCACAGCCTTGAGGCATGCAGCGAAGGCCTTTTCCATGAATGGAAGGACTGCATCCTCGGGTGCGACGTAGGTAGGGTGCTTCTTGCTCAGGGCCGGAAGCTAAGAGAAGGTAAAACCCCTACTTTTAAACGTGTTGGCTAGCATAGCCTGGGCCTTCGCGAGATCGAACACTATCTCCTCTTTCGGTTCGGTCTCTTCTTTAGAGGCAGGTTCAGAGCGAAGTCAGACGTAACAGTCCGGGTAGGCCTCAAAATTTGGGAAGAACTCCACGTCTTCCAGGGGGACCGTGCCGATCTTGTCGCTGACGAAGATCCTGCCGGTCGCTATAACCATATGCTCAGCATACCTCCATGGGTTGGCATGTGAGCAAGCGGGGAGATCCTTAACCGAGATCTTCTTCGGTTCTTTGGATCCTATCATGGACCTGATGAACTCCTGATTCTCCTTCAGCCTGTCGTCCATGATGGCTTTAATCATCCGGAGCATCTCTTGGGTGGATGGCAAGGGTTCCGGGGTAGTGGAGGTAGACGGGAGAGACACTTCCGTCGGTGTAGGAGTAGGGGCGGTGATGGAAGGAGGAGCGACCTCTTGCTCCGACTCGGCGTATTCCACCTGGTCTTCATCATCTTCAGCACCTTGAGCCATAAGGGTCTTCTCCGTGCCCTCCGAGACATCCGACATGTGTTCATCATCTTCGGAATCCAGGTGGCACTCGTGCATGGACTGGGCCATGACTACATCAGGTTCCACCGTAATTTGGACAGTGGGGATCAAATCCTTGGGCACCACAGAATCAGGGGAGGCCTTTGGGAACAGAAGTGACCTCAATTCTTCAGTGGCCAGATACGGTCCGGTGGCATTCTTCTGGAAACCACGCACCCACTTGCGTAGCTTCTCCCAAGAAGTGTCCCTGACCTTCGCTGAGGGAGGGTTATGGAAGGCATCAGCTATGTGAGCCTGGCAGACCATACAGTTCAGCGGGTCCCAGAATTTCAAATCCCCTTTCTTGTTAGCACAAGGGGCGTGAGTCCTGCAAGCCGTATGCCCGTAGAAGTGCGGGCGTTTCACAGCGCAGAAGTCGAAGTCACACTTCATCTGCTCCTCCTGTGGAAGAAAGAGAAAATGAGTATGGGGGGAGTCATAAGAATGGCTCTTAAGCTAAGTTAATATTAATCATTAATTTTAACTTGATAAAGGGTGTGATACACAGAGGATTGAGATAGTAAAGAAACATACTCCATGCATCCCTCCCGGCTGGTTACCGCAAGCTTCATCCTTGGATAATCCGAGGTGGCCGAAGGCGCAGGATAGTATTCCCGCAGAAGTCCATAGGGCAATGGAATTCCATGGGAATTGCCAAGGATAAGTTTGGGACTGAGGCCACTCAGTCCCAAATTAGGGGGCTAAAGGATCCCCGAGGGTAACTGCTTCCGGCAACCAGCCGCGCTAAGATACACGCAGCATGCTGGAAATCTTCAGTTGAAGTGGCTATCCTGGAGGGTATTTAGCCTTGCATGGTGTATCGGCTCCTCCATGTTGACCAGTTTTTCCGACTTTTTACTATAGTCTATGGGTATCATCAATCACTTTGTTTATAATTCTGTACGTATTGTTTTTGTTATAATTCTTGTTAATCTAGTTTTTAAGTATGATGTCTCTTTTTTATTTCTATTAATTCTTATGCTGTCTGGAGACATTGAGCGAAATCCGGGACCAGTACGTCCTAGATTTCGTCAATGTCGTCATCTGTATTGTAATATTCGTGGTCTTCATGCAAATATCCAAGACCTTACAGTTGCGTCCAGACAGTATGATATTCTTTTGTGCTCAGAAACTTTGGTTTCTAATATGAGGCACTCATCTGAGCTCCTTATAACTGGTTTTAAGAAGCCAATAATGTTGAAACGTGATGCCATCCCTAGGGCCAGGGGAATGGCGGTGTATATTAGGACAGAGTACCCTGCTTCTCATAAGTCCTCCTATCAATGTGGATGTCATGAGATTCAGGTAATAAAAGTTTGTGGCAGGCATAACAACTTTTATTTATGTTCGATCTACCGGAATCCAGACATGGATGATTCTATCTTCGATTGTCTTCTTACCATTATGGCTAAGATACAAGAAGATGATAGAAAGGCTTCTTTTGTCTTTGTTGGTGATTTTAATGCTCACCATAGGGAGTGGTTAAGTTCTACCTCTCCTACCGATCGCCATGGCTTAAGAGCTTTAGACTTTGCCTCTGAATCAGGCTGTGAGCAAATCATAAATGAAGCTACTCACAGGTCTGGTAATTGCTTGGACCTTGTATACACTGACTCCCCTGGCGTTATAACTGGTAAGGTTGGTTCTCCAGTCGGGACATCTGATCATGCCTTGATTTCATTATTAGTGAAGACTGAGCAGCCTGTCCCTGATATATCATATTCTTGTAAAATTTATATGAAATCCCAAGCAGACTGGAATGGGATTTTACATGATCTTTTGTGCTTGAATTGGTCACAATTATATAATAGTGTAGATCCTGTTGTCCCTTTGAATGAGAATCTAGTCAACATAATTGATAGGCGTATCCCTTCTCGTGTGCTAAGGTACCGAGTGAAGAACAAACCGTGGTTCAATGATGATTGTAGACGTGCTTTTTTGGAGAAGCAGGAGGCCTATCACCTTTGGAAGGGTAACAGATCAGATTTGACCTGGAACAACTATACTCAGCTTCGAGCTTTTGCTCAGAGAGTTTATGCCTCAACTGAAAAGGAGTACAATTTAACCATAAAAGAAACACTTTCTGGTACAACTCAGGAACATAAATGGTGGTCTACCCTTAAATCTGCACTCTTTGGTGTAGATGCAACAGTTCCTCCTTTACTTAAGCCAGATGGCTCAGTCACTCACTGTCCAAAGGAAAAGGCAACCCTTTTGGCTGATGTTTTTGACAGTAAACAGAGTAATGAAAAACTTGAACTTCCTCATTCCTGTTTTCCTGAGGCTAAACTAACTAGTTTAGCTTTTCGATCTCATGAGATTAAAGCTCTGTTGATGGACCTTGATGCTTATGGAGGTGTAGACCCAAATGGTATTTTTCCTTTGTTTTTTATAAAGACAGCAGATTTCTTGGCTCCAAAGTTATCTGTTATTTTGCGCAAGTTAGCAAGAAGAGGAGCTTTTAGCACTAGTTGGAGAATTGGTAATGTTACTCCTCTATGTAAATGTGTTTGTGGTAGCTCAAGTCCCACTGATTACCGCCCAATTTCCATAACTCCCATATTATCTAAAGTTTTTGAACGTCTTCTGGCAAAACGTCTTAATAGGTTTGCTGAAGGTAATCATCTACTCCCTAGTTTGCAATTTGGTTTTCGTAAAGGCCTTGGAGCATGTGATGCCCTTCTTACAATCTCCAATGCTGTACAGAAATCCCTTGATTGTGGTCGGGAAGTTCGTATGATTGGCCTTGATTTTAGTGCTGCCTTTGACCGTGTTAGTCATGAGGCCCTTGTTTTCAAACTGAAACAGTTGGGAGTGGGTGGGTCGTTTCTTAGCATTATTACTGATTTTTTAAGTAATAGATCTCAAAGAGTTGTTGTTGATGGGCACCATAGTGATTATAGGAATGTGATATCCGGTGTTCCACAGGGTAGTGTTCTTGGCCCATTACTTTTCATACTATATACACATGACATGTGGTTTGGCCTAGAAAACAAGCTTGTTGCATATGCATATGATGCTACTCTCTTTGCATCAATTCCATCCCCTGAATGTAGATCTAGGGTTGGTGAATCCCTTAATAGAGATTTAGCTAGAATTAGTGTATGGTGCAAATTATGGGGTATGAAGTTGAATCCTAACAAAACTCAAAGTATGATTGTAAGTAGGTCAAGGACGGTGGTTCCTCAACATCCGGATCTCAGTATTGATAATGTTTCTTTAAATATGTATGACTCTTTCAAAATTTTAGGTGTGATTCTCGACAGTAAATTTACTTTTGAGAAACATATAAGGTCTGTGTCTTCTTCAATTTCACAAAAAATAGGCTTATTGAGAAAGTCTTTCAAGATTTTCGGTGATCAATCTATTCTGAAGAAGTGTTTTAATTCTTTCATTCTACCTTGTTTTGAGTATTGTTCTCCTGTCTGGTCTTCAGCTGCTGATTCTCATCTTAATTTGTTGGAGAGAAACTTACGGTCTATTAAATTTCTTATTCCTGATCTAGATATTAATCTCTGGCACCGTCGTTCAATTAGTTTATTATGTATGTTGCATAAGATTTTTCACAACTCTGACCATCCTTTACATTCAGATCTCCCTGGACAATTCTATCCTGTTCGTAATACTAGGCAGGCAGTTAATTCTAATAGCCAGGCCTTCTCCATCACGAGGCTCAATACTACGCAGTACTCTAGAAGTTTTATTCCATCTGTGACCAAGTTGTGGAATGATCTTCCTAATCGGGTGGTTGAATCAGTAGAACTTCAAAAGTTCAAAGTTGGAGCAAATGCTTTTTTGTTGACCACCCGGACATAGTCTTTTTATAGTTTATTTATGACATATTTGTTTTTGATGTTGTTGATAGTTTATTATATGACATGTCTGTTTTGACGTTGTTTCTTATTTTAGAATGATTTATTTTTAATTTGTTCTCTTCATTTATTTATTTCCTTATTTCCTTTCCTCACTGGGCTATTTTTCCCTGTTGGAGCCCCTGGGCTTATAACATCTTGCTTTTCCAACTAGGGTTGTAGCTTGGATAGTAATAATAATAATAATAATAATAATAATAATAATCTGAAGAATGCAAAAGGACAGCATGATTACCAATAGAGCAGTACCAAGGTACTGATCCATTAACGTAAACAGGCCATCTGGTTGCAGTGTAGGGCTATCAGTACTCAGATGATAGCTAGTAGAAGGGGGTGCAAGTCGTCTTGACGCCTCCGGGGGGTTCCGGCAGACCTCCGGCACGCCGGAGGCCGCTCCAGCAGAGTTTCTGGCATTAGGACAGACAATATAAGTCAAGAGTAATACCAGGGCGGCGGCCGCCGGCACAACGGCGGCACGCCGGGAGAGGGAGCGGCGGCACCGGCAGCCGGAGGATGCCAGATTGGTGACAGGAACAAGGATGGTTATAGCAGAACCAGGTTTCCGGCAGTGAATGCCGGCACTCCGGTGGCCGACCGACAGGCGGACGGCGAAGCTATGAGGAAGGTGGAGAGCCATCGGCTGGAAGCCGGCGGCAGGCGGCAGTCCCCCGGCACACGGAGGACTAGCGGCCATGGGGGTATGGGGAGAGTCACCAAGGTAGGAGGTGGGTATCGCCGACAGTGGAGGCGGCAAGGGACCGGCACCCGGATAGTGAAAGAGACAGAGGGAGGGATGTAAGGAGTCCAGCCATGGACTCCCAGACATCCCCCCCTGAGAGGGTGTACCCATGATAGAGGCTGGCTCTATCACCCAGAAGCAGGGGCCGCAGAGGACCGGGAGCTAGGGTAGCCCAAGGGAGGGCTAGGGGACACCCAAAGAGGGGGAGACCCCTGTATACAGAACACATCCAGTGGCTAACCCCATAGGACACTATGAAGGGTATATGTACCAGAGCGGACTGTACACAGAAGCTCAAGGAAGCCCTATCACTCCACCCTAAGGAGGAGTTGTAGGACAGGGGACAGATGGGTATTGACAAACCTAAGTATAGGCTAGGCTATACAAGAGATAGGTAGGGAGGGGAGAAGAGAAGAGTCTTCCATGAAAGGGGTTCTGTACCAGAGCGGCCACTAAGGAAGGGAGGACACTCCCTAACCTAAGGTAAGGCAGCCTGACTGAAACGGTGCATGGGTACAGTTTCAGCAAGGAACAGAATTACCCTTCCAAAACCTAACCTAGAGCAGGGCTGAACGTCCTGAACTAGGAAGGATAGAAGACATATCGCTATCGCTGGACAGTCGTAGACTTAGTCCTAGCCATAGAGGAAAGACTAGCCGTTCCTCACTCTCAGGCGCAACACTAAGGGGGGTTCATTCCCTTAGGGAGGACTGAGAGGCAATAATATACTCTGGTAAGAGCTTGATCCCCTTACGTGGTAAGGGGAGCAAGGCTACACAGAGGGAATGCCAAGGGCAGGGGGATGAAGGAAGCATAGGGGTCCTACATGTAGGTTAGGTTAGGAAGGCACACTAACTAACCTATCCCCTATATGGTCCCTGAAGGCGAAAACACTTGCATCACAGTCAATAGTATTGTAAAATAATGCCACTATCTTCATTAGTAAGCCTAGGATCACTGATAAAATCATGCATGAACACTGATACATAGGCGCTCTGGCCTGGGGGCTATAGAAGCCAACTGGTATGGGGTCAATCGATGACCGGTAAAAAAGCGTCAAAACACGATATAAAAGTTCCTAGCTATGAAGACTAAATAAACTAATGTTATCGATTAGTAAATGAGGCCGGAAGCGTTGTTGTGGCTAACTAAATAAGGCATGCAGAACAACAACGACGCCATAAAAAGGCGGGTCCGGTAGAGGCACAGCTCTGCCACAAAACAACATATATCTCGAAAAGTAATATTTACTTTATGGTCAGAGCTTAACTAAACAATACTGGAACCTTGTACTCAACTTTCCAGAAGAAGGCGAGGCCGAAGGTAGCGACATAATAAAGATGCAAGGCGATAAAGATAGCACAGGGAAAATCCGTCTAAGTAAGGCGAGCTACTGTACAAAGGATGAAGACGGACGTGACGTCATTTAAGCAATGGCGCCCGTTTGTTTACGTCTCGAGTAACAAAAGTAGCCACGGATGAGATTAGCTATGGAACGGCTCCCAGCTATTCTCA
>NW_027170718.1:0-2500 GCF_036898095.1 Palaemon carinicauda
CGTTGTCTGATGTAGGGTCATGCCCAGGAGATTCGCTAATGACGTCCATAATTGAGAGGTGAAAGTTGTTCCCCTGTCAGAAGTAATATGGTCAGGGATACCGAATCTTGAAATCCATCCAGAGAGTAAGGCAGATGTACATGAGGCGGACGTTGCAGTTTCCATGGGAATGGCTTCAGGCCAACGAGTGGAGCGGTCGATGACGGTAAACAGGTAACGATGTCCTTGTGATGTGGGTAGGGGGCCTACAACGTCGACGTGAATGTGTGCGAAACGACGCTGAGGTTGAGGAAAGGTGCCCACTCCTGAATCCGTGTGTCGATGTACTTTGGAAGTTTGGCAAGAAGTACACGCATGGACCCAATCCTTAGCATCCTTAGAAATGCCGTGCCAAATGAACTTTGCCTTCAGCAGCTGTGCAGTAGAACGGCACGAGGGATGTGAAAGGCCGTGAATGAAATCAAACACCTGTCGGCGCATGGGAGCAGGAATCCAAGGTCGCGGTCTACCAGTACTGACCTCACAGAGGAGGGTGGTGTTGGAGTCTTCGAGGGGAAAGTCTTCCCAACGGAGGGACATGCAGGATGTCCTACAAGCTTGATACTCTGGATCCTGTCATTGGGCTTCAGCCAGGGTGTTGTAATCCAATCCCCAGTTGAACGGCAGCCAACATGTTTCTTGACAGGGCATCGGAAACGGGATTCATTTTCGCAGGGACGTATTGGAGGGTGCAATTGTATTCAGCCACGGCGGAGAGATGTCGGCGTTGACGGGCGGACCAGGCGTCAGACTGTCGAGTGAAGGCGTGCACCAGAGGCATGTGGTCTGTACAAATGACGAAGGGCGTACCTTCTAAGAAATGGCGAAAGTGACGGACAGCTAAGTGCACCGCCAGCAATTCTCGATCGGAGGTAGAATAACCCGATTCTGCCTTGGACAGTTTTCTGCTGAAGAAGACCAATGGGCGGGGCGAGCCTTTGACCACCTGCTCGAGTACTGCACCAATAGGGACGTCGCTGGCATCGGTGGAGAGAAGGAGAGGGGCGTGTGGGATAGGAAAAGTGAGAGCCCCAGCAGTTGATAGGGCCTTCTTTGCATTGCAGAAGGCTGCTTCTTGAAGGGGACCCCACTTCAGGTCCTTTGGCTTGCCCTTGAGGGAGGCGTAGAGGGGAGCAAGAGTGGCGCCAATGGCTGGCAGAAAACGGTGATAATAGTTGATCATGCCCAAGAATTCCTGCAAAGCTTTGACGGTCGAGGGCATGGGGAAATTCTGAACGGCTGCTACCTTCTCAGGGAGGGGATGGACTCCTTCAGGAGTGATACGGTGCCCTAAGAACGACACTTCGTTGGAGCCAAAGGTACACTTGTCGCACCGGACTACAAGGCCGTTTTGTTGCAGGCGGTCGAGCACGATGCGCAGGTGACGGAGGTGTTCCTCTTTTGAGTAGGAGAACACAAGTATGTCGTCCACATAACATACACAGAAAGGGAGGTCCCCTAAGATGCCATCCATGAGACGTTGAAACGTTGCCCCAGCATTATGAAGGCCAAAACAGGAGTAATGGAAGGTGTATGTGCCAAACGGAGTGGTGATGGCGGTCTTGGGGATGTCTTCTGGGTTCATAGGCACCTGATAATACCCCTTCAGGAGGTCGAGCGTAGAGAAAACCTTCGCTTTGTGCAGGTAGGAGGTTACATCGGCAATGTTTGGGAGGGGGTTGTGATCCGGTTCTGTTTGCATGTTCAGGCGCCTGTAATCCCCTCACGGACGGAGGGAGCCGTCTTTCTTCAGAACGATATGTAAGGGTGACGACCATGGGCTGGAGGCCTTTTGGCAAAGGCCCATTTTCCTCCATTTCGGCGAACGTCTGTTTGGCGGCTACCAATCGTTCCGGTGCTAGACGTCTGAATTTTGCGAAGACTGGGGGTCCCGTCGTCTTGATATGGTGATAGATACCGTGCTTGGCAGGAACCGTGGGCATTTGGCGAAGTTCTGGACGGAAAACTTCCGGGTACGACGTGAGGAGGTGGGCGTATGCATCCGTGGGTGCGCTGATGTGGAGAGCGAGGTTAGAGGGGGCGGGTTGAAGAGGTGTCGACAAGTACGAGTCTGCGTTGACCAATCGTCGGTGGGCGACATCGACCAGAAGGTGGAAATTAGAGAGGAAATCCGCACCGAGGATTGGCATTGTGACGTCAGCAACAAGAAACTTCCAATTGAATTTACCGTTTCCGAACGATAATGTGAGGTTCTCGTAACCGTAGGTGGGTATCGCAGATCCGTGGCAGCTACCAAGCGGACGTCGGCAGATGTAGACAGACTACGTTGTGCCTTGAAGAGTTTCCTTGGCAAAAGAGAACGACAAGCACCCGTGTCTATCAAAAATCGCACGCCCGTATCCTGCATCCTGTAAAAAGAAAAGATTAGAAACATGGGAGGCCACCGCCACAAGCGATGGCCTACTTACACGTTTTTTGGCCACTGACAATCTTTGGCACA
>NW_027170718.1:15000-20000 GCF_036898095.1 Palaemon carinicauda
TGACTTTTATCTTCCTTCGTGGCCGAATGGGTTAGTCACTGTCTATATAAGCTTGCCGACCAGGGTTCGATTCCCTGCCGGAGCCAAGCTCTTGTCTTTGTGAGATTTCGCCTGGGGCTCTGATCCAGAGGTCGTTAAGAGAATCCAGACATTAATATATCAAAATATATATGGCTTATTTGAATATGAAAAACACGTAAAAATGTGCAACATTTATCATATATATATATATATATATATATATATATATATATATATATATATATATATATATATATATATATATATATATATATATATATATATATATATATATATATATATATATATATATATATATATATATATATATATATATATATATATATATATATATATATATATATATATATATATATATATATATATATATATATATATATATATATATATATATATATATATATATATATATATATATATATATATATATATATATATATATATATATATATATATATTTCCAGAGAATATACCTTAAGGTACCCAGAATTCTAACTCCTGGAGCGAATATCCTTAATGAAAGGGATATCGCATCATAACAGAGGACGTATTCTTGACACGCCACATGGCAATCTGCACCCCAAACAGAGATAACACATCGAGGGGCAATTGTCAAGAAAACGAAAACGGGAAAGAAAAAGGGGGAGCCGCTCCCAAGGCTCCCTCTCCTCCAGTTTCGTAAGCGTGCCTGGCGCCAATCCTGGCGCCATCTGTATTCCTTTTTGCCTAGCTTAACAACTCGGTGTTTTTTCCTGTGTTTCTCGCAAATCTTGGATTTATTCAGCTTTTCATGGCTTCTCCAACTTCGTCGGCCTCTGATAAGGAGGACCCTCCGAAGTGCGGAAGTGTTTTCTGCAACGTCCGCAGTAAGAACCTCTGCGGACATGAGTTTTGTAGGATTCACGCAGCAGGCGCTGTCTCCAAGGGTGATCTCCAGTATTGGGACCCTCAGGTATGTACCGTGTGCACTAACCTGATTACTGAGGCCTTTGATTCCCCTAGGACGGCGGAATCAAGGGATATAGCAAGGGAGAAGCTTCGTACCTGGGTAAGGGGCTTCCAAAAGAACACCTCTGGACCTTATCTTCCAAGTGAGAAGATGAGGGCGTATCTTCTCCCTAGGGCATCAGCTGATGCAGTGATTCCCCAGCCTCAAGTGGAGATCCCCCAAGTTCAGATCCAGGTAGATGCTGAAGTCGCGGTCGCTTTGCAAGACATCCAGTTGGACGACAGGATGTCTGACTTGGACGAGCGTCTGGAGGAAGACCTCCTGGCAGGATCCCAGGATGAAGTTCAAGCACCAGACATTGTAGAGGAAGAGGTCGACGAGGTGTCGGCTACTCCGGTTCAGATCCCGGAGCCTATTCCCTCAACATCGTCCGCTCTCGCAGTAGAGCTGGGACAGGCCCTCTCCTCCATTGTTGGAATGATCCAACAAATGCAGGAGAATCAGGAGAAGGCGGCTGCAATGGAACTGCAGATGCAGAGGCTTGCAGCATCACATGGGCCCCAGAAAAGACTCAATGTGAAAGACCTTCCCTTGTGCTCGGATGCTAACCCGTGGAGGTATGCTGAGCACATGCCGATGACAACTGGAAAGATCGTCATCTCGGATAAGTTGGGTTCAGTTCCCCTAGAGGAGGTGGAATTCTGGCCCAGCAAGGGGTCATATCCGGACTGTTATGTCCGGTTGAGGAAGGAACCAGCTTCAAAGGAGGAGACAGAGCCGAAGGAGGTCATAGTGATGGACCATGCTAAGGCTCAAGCTTTATTTCATCCTCGATGAAAGAGAGGGGCTTCACAAACTCAAAGGTAGCTGCATTGAGTAAGAAGCTCCCTTCCTTTGTGTCCTCTCCTGCTAGAGCCTTCCCCTTTTTACAGAAAGGGTTTGCGGCTGTACTAAAAACAGTCGAGGCCGGCAAGCCTTGCCCCTCCCTGGAGGAGTGTAAACCCTTGTCGCTGGCCCTGCCTATGGACCACAAAGACTGGAAGGACGTCCATCTTACTTTCTCAGTTGGGAAGTTGGAGGCTGATATTGCCGGACGTCAGTTCGGCGGAGACCTCCCTAAGCTGTCTGACTTTCTTTTGCGGAGAGAGCTCGAGACAAAAGAAAGACTGGCTGGCTCAATGTCTCTTCAGAATACTCTTGAGACGATGGCAAGTGACCCCAAGGTCCATGAAATGTTCATGGTAGTGGCCAAGACTCATCTGGCCACAGTGACGAAGGATCTTTATAGCTTCGTCAGGGAGAGGAAAGCTTGTAGGGAGTTCGTGTTCACCTCGGCTACGGTGAGGCACGAGCCACGGAAACTAATCTCCTCCAACATTTGGGGCAAAGACCTTTTCCCTACCGAATTGGTCAAAGAAGTTGTTGATAAGGCCGCCACTGAGAATAGAAACCTTCTCCAGAAGTGGGGCCTGGCTATCAAAAGAAAGTCTTCCCCGGATGAGGGTCCTCAACCAAAGAGGAAGACTATGAGGACTAGGCTACCGTCTCGGCCAGCCAAGCCTCTTAAACAGCAACAGCAACTGCAATTGCCATTGCCTTCAGTGCCCCAGATGGTGGCACAAACCACGACCACATTCCAGTGGGTACCCCAGGCCGTGTCGACACAGTCCACGGCATTCACCCCAACGTTCGAAGGACAGTCGACTTCCTTTCGAGCAAAGCCTAGAGGAGCAGCCAGAGGCTCGTCTAGGCGCCCGTCAAGGAGAAGGAGATTCAGGGGTGGTCGCAGTCAGGGAGGCAAGACCTCAGGACGGCAGTCCAAGTGAGATGATGCCGGTAGGAGGGAGACTTCAGAATTTTCGGGATCGTTGGACCTTCGATCCCTGGGCTCACAGCCTACTCAAGAACGGACTGGGCTGGAGCTGGTACAGCACTCCACCCCCGTGCCCTCGGTTTTTCCAACACTCCACCCCCGTTCTGGAGGAGTACGTTCAAGAACTGTTGGAGAAAAAAGTGATCCGAAGGGTGAAGTCCATCAAATTCCAAGGGAGGCTGTTTTGTGTTCCCAAGATAGACTCGGAGAAGCTCAGAGTCATTCTGGACTTGTCGCCACTCAACAAGTTCATAGTGAATTGCAAGTTCAAGATGCTAACACTGCAACACATAAGGACCTTACTGCCCAAGAGGGCATATTCCGTCTCCATAGACTTGTCAGACGCCTATTGGCATGTTCCAATCAACCGTCGCCTCTCCCCCTACCTAGGTTTCAAGCTACAACGAAGACTATACGCCTTCAGAGCCATGCCATTTTGGCTAAATATAGCCCAAAGGATTTTCACGAAGCTTGCAAGCGTAGCTCTCAAACAATTACGCCTAAAGGGAATTCAGGTAGTAGCCTACCTGGACGACTGGCTGGTGTGGGCATCATCCGAGACAGAATGCTTGCAAGCTTCCAGTCAAGTGATCCAGTTCCTAGAGTATCTAGGCTTCAAGATCAACAGAAAAAAATCTCGACTTTCTCCATCTCAAAAGTTCCAGTGGCTGGGAATCCACTGGGACCTAATGTCACACCGTTTCTCCATCCCGGCGAAGAAAAGGAAGGAGATAGCGGGTTCTGTCAAAAGACATCTAGATTCCGAAAGGATATCAAGACGCGAACAGGAAAGGGTACTGGGCTCTCTCCAGTTTGCTTCGGTGACAGACCCAATGCTAAGAGCACAGCTAAAGGATGCAACCGGAGTTTGGAGAAGTTATGCATCAAACGCGCGAAGAGATCTGAGAAGACCAGTTCCGCTTCGGCTACGTACTCTTCTCAGGCCCTGGTCCTAAACCAGACATCTAAAGAAGTCGGTTCTTCTTCAGCCACCTCCCCCGTCGGTGACGATTCACTCAGACGCCTCGATGGAGGGATGGGGAGGTCACTCTCATCGGAAAAAAGTCCAGGGACTTGGTCCAAGCCATTCAAGACCTTTCACATAAACTTTCTAGAAGCTATGGCAGTGCTCCTTACCTTAGAGAAAGTCTCCCCGCGTCACTCGATCCACATAAGGTTGGTGATGGACAGCGAGGTAGTTGTGAGATGCTTGAATCGACAAGGATCGAGGTCACCACCTCTCAACCAGGTGATGTTGGCCATCTTCCGATTGGCGGAAAAGAAGAAGTGGTACCTGTCGGCAGTTCACCTTCAAGGAGTCCGCAATGTGACAGCGGACGCTCTATCCAGGTTCACACCGATAGAGTCGGAATGGTCCTTAGACGCAGGATCATTCTCCTTCATTCTGAATCAAGTCCCAGAACTGCAGATAGACCTTTTTGCGACGAAAGACAACAAGAAGTTGCCCCTGTACGTGTCCCCGTATGAGGCCCCTTAGCGGAAGCAGTGGACGCGATGTCCCTCGACTGGAACAGATGGTCCAGGATTTATCTGTTCCCTCCTCACAACCTTCTGTGTAGAGTCCTCAACAAACTGAGATCCTTCAAGGGGGTAGCGGCAATAGTGGCCCACAAGTGGCCGAACAGCGTGTGGTTCCCCCTGGCATTGGAACTACGGCTGAAGTTTGTACCGCTACCAGATCCAGTTCTGACCCAGCGAGTCCAGAAGTCGACTGTCTGCGCTTCATTACAGAAAACCCGGACCCTGCAGCTCATGATTTTCTCTCCCTAGCGGTGAGAAAGCGTTTCGGGATTTCGAAAGACAGCATAGACTTCCTAGAGGAATATAAGTGCAAATCTACTAGAATGCAATATGAGTCATCTAGGAGAAAATGGGTGGCCTTTGTCAAGGCGAAGAATCCGCATGAGATCTCGACAGACTTCTGCTTATCTTTCTTCATCCACCTCCATGGTCAAGGGTTGGCAGCTAACACGATTTCGGCGTGTAAGTCTGCTTTGACAAGACCCATTCTATATGCCTTCCAGGTCGACCTCGGTAACGAGATCTTTAATAAAGTTCCGAAAGCCTGCGCTAGGCTCAGACCTTCAGAACCTCCAAAGCCCATTTCATGGTCTT